>NC_091562.1:21229468-21231968 GCF_042767895.1 Penaeus vannamei
CACACAACAACACACACACACACACACACACACACACACACACACACACACACATATATATATATATATATATATATATATATATATATATATATTTCTATATATATCATATATATATATATATATTCTCTCTCTCTCTCTCTCTCTCTTTTTCTCTCTCTCTCTCTCTCTCTCTCTATATATATATATATATATATATATATATATATATATATATATATATATATATATATATATATATATATCTTATATATATATATATCATATATATATATATATATATATATATATATATATATATTATATATATATATAAATATATATATACACACACATATATATATATACATATAAATACAAACATACATACATATATATACATACATACGTACATACATACATACATACATACATATATATACATATATATATACATATATATTTATATATATATATATATATATATATATACATACATATACATACATACATATATATACATACATACATACATACATACATACATATGTGTGTGTGTGTGTGTGTGTGTGTGTGTGTGTGTGTGTGTGTGTGTGTGTGTGTGTGTGTGTGTGTGCGTGTGTGTGTGTGTGTGTGTGCGTGTGTGTGTGTGTATTTCTGTATATACACACACATATATATATACATATGTTCATATAAACATACATATATATATGGATATATATATATATATATATATATATATATATATATATATATATATATATATGTGTGTGTGTGTGTGTGTGTGTGTGTGTGTGTGTGTGTGTGTGTGTGTGTGTGTGTGTGTTTGTGTGTGTATACACACACACACACACACACACACACACACACACACACACACACACACACACACACACATATATATATATATATATATATATATATATATATATATATATTATCTTGGTGAAGATAATCTCCCCACTAATGATCAATCAATATACTATAGACAACTCTTGCTTTTGCCAAAGAAATTTGCTCACTAAAACCCTATTACTATCGCTAGTTTTGACATAGAATCACTATTTACAAATGTCCAAGAGAAACAACAGAAATAATAACTGACAAAACTATCTCTTTGACTCTAAATTCGTTTGGTCTGAACAAAACCTATGGAAAACAGACATCGCTGCTCACCATTCAGTATTTACTATTAATGAGTCCCTTTACGCTCAAGTTGACGGCGTAGTAATGGGATCAAAACTTGGCCCTTGTTATGCTAATACTTTCCTTTGTTATCATGAACAAGCTCGTCTCAACAACTGCCCTTCGAACTTCAAACCAATTTATTACTGTCGATATATGGACGACACCTCTGCTTTTCAGTGACCCCTCTCATATCAATCGTTTTCTTTCTTATCTTAATTCACAACATCCCAACATTAGATTTACTTGTGAAACTGAACAAAACAATAGACTATCATTCTTAGACACTACCGTTACATTTCATAATGGCCCTTTTTCTGTAAACACCAATAGGAAACCAACATTCACTGGCCTCGGACTTCACTTTCTGAGATACATACCTCATATATCGTCTTCTACACTCGACTTTAATCCCATTGAGTTCTGGGGTCAGCCGCTCGAGTTTTCCTTCTCCATAATCTTCGATCTTGAGTTTCTTCTACAGTGCCTAGTGCCCTCATATCTTCTTTGACAGTATCTTTCCATCTCTTCCTTTGCCTTCCTACACTTCACTTGCCTCTCACCTCCATTTCCATCGCCCTTCTAACCGGACCTTCTTTAGCTCCTCTTTTCACATGGCCGAAATATCTCAAACGGGCTTCGCGAGCCTTCTCCCTTATACTGCATATTCCTGCCATTCTGCGAATGTCGGCACTCTCTCTTTCTCTCAGCGAGATCCCTGCTATCCATCGAACCATTCGCATCTCCGTCCTCTCCAGCAAATCCTCCTCCATCCTTCTCAAGGCCCAAGTCTCTGCCCCATATAAGAGGACAGGTCTTAAGACAGTCTTATAGACCTTTATTTTAAGTCTCAGTGGGATGTTCTTATCCAGTACAATTCCAGTCACTTCTTTCCACTTTCTCCAGACTTCTTTTACTCTCTGTCTCACCGCCTGTTCTGTTCCTCCTTCTTCTGTCAACACTGAGCCTAAGTACTTGAATTCAGTACTTTGCTGGATTCTTCCGTCTTCTGATCTTAAATTAATTTCTTCTCGGCCCGTTTTACTGCTCATCTTTCCTTCTGTCTTTGACATATTCACCTGTAATCCACCTTGTTCCATTTTCTCCTTCCAAGCTAGGTATCTTCTTTGCAACTCCTCTGTCTCCACAAGGTGTGCGAACAAGCGTTTTTGTTTCCTTGTACATCAACTTGATGAGTCGTATGAGATATTCCGGGACACCCCTCTTCCTCAGGCACCAATATACGATTTGGCGTGGTACCCCGTCGTATGCTTTCTCAAGGTCGACGAATCAGTAATACAATTTACGGTTGCCATCTAAAAACCTTTCCTGC
>NC_091562.1:21269328-21271828 GCF_042767895.1 Penaeus vannamei
GGAGAGGGGGATGCGGAGGAAAAGGGAGAGGGAGAGGAGGATGGGGAGGAAAAGGGAGAGGGAGATGGGGAGGAAAAGGGAGAGGGAGAGGGGGATGGGGAGGAAAAGGGAGAGGGAGGCGAAAGGCAGAAGGAGAGGGAGAGAGGGCTTTTCTCGAGTCCTATTTGCATCTTATTGTTGTGCGTCACTGATCATGTTTTTAGATCTTGAGAACGACAGCAACAACAATGATAGTGGAAATGGTAATGATGATAACAGTAATGGCAATGATAATAGTAATAACATTATTAAAAATCCTGATACTATTGATCGTACCAATGTAGTTATGATGGTAGGCTAGCGAAGCGGAAAAAAGCAGGGCATTCTAATGGTAGTTTAAAGCTAAAACTGTATCCATTTATATGTTATTTAGCAAAATCAATTAAAAATTTTGGTCCCTTGAGGGGGTGGGGCAATTTATGGCAGTTGTATATAATCATATTTGATGTAAACGATCATGCCATTTAATGTGAATAATAGAAAGAAAATTATATATGGCAGCTGTCACAAAGTTTGAAAACATTATTCTTTCTTTTATTTGTCCTGTTTTTTCTCTGTTATTCAACTTTTCGCAATTCATAAATATTATCTTTGATGTGAAATTGGTTATGTAAATTAATATTTATAACGACGTATGATTCTTTTCAATACATTTGAGAAACACGCCCGAGCGATGAAAATAAAGCAATATTATTGGTATTTAGCATTCTATGGACCTTGCAGAAGCAAAGGCAATGTCAATGCCGGTACAAACGTGTCGATCGAGGAGTATCGCCGATACATGTATCGCGATATCTCCCATCTCAGGACGTGTGTATGTATGTGTGTTTATATGAATATAAATCTTTCTTTCTCCATACACCCACACACACACTCACACACTCACACACACACACACACACACACACACACAAACACACACACACACACATACACACACACACACACACACACATATATATATATATATATATATATATATATATATATATATATATATATATATATATATATATATATATATCAATAAAAGTGCTCCTTTTCTTAAGAACTGCCTTTTAACTTACAAAAATCCTCATCTCTGGAAGAGAGGCTTCTAGCCCGCAGGTGGGAGGCGGTGGGAGCGCGGAGCGGGAGAGGGAGACCGTGGACGGAAGGCGGCGGTCAGCATTGTGAAAAATCTGGTGGAACTCTATTCTGATGATAGTATTAATGATGACTATCATCGCTTTTGAGGCCATTATAGTGCGTTTAGTAATCATATGAATGAAAACAATTATGAAGAGCACCAAACACAGCATTAATACTTACAATGACATCATTAAGAATCCTTGCAATGAAAATCATTATGTTGTAAGGATAATTTAGGTTCAGTGTCAAATCACCTTGACAATGATATGAAAGATGACGGTGATGATAAAAATGATGATGGTGATAATGGTAACAAAGGTGATAATAATAAAGATGATAATAATAATGATTATGGTTATGATAATCGTGATAATAATAATAAGAATGATTATGATAATGATAACAGTGACATTATAATAATCAATAGTGATAATCAATAATCTAGTTCAATTCCATTTACTACCAAGGTTATATCTGGTATCCTCTGTATATTCATGCTTCTGAATCTACAAATGTGTGCAAGGAACGGCCGGGGTTGCTCCCCTCCACTGGCGGTGAGAAGTTTGGACGCAGGTCTGTAAGATTGCTTGGCAAGAGCGCTACCACTGCACAACACAGCACAGCTTAATCATAGTAATAATAGATAGATGATGGTAACAATGACAATAATAATAATATTAATAGTGATAATAATATTGATAATACCGATAATGATGATAATGATAATAACAATGATGATGATAATAATGATAGTAATAGTAAGAGGAATAGCAATAATGTTCAAAATAGTAATAAAAATAATATCAAATGTAATAATAAGAATGATACTGATAAAACAAATAAAAGAAATAATAATAATAATAATAATAATAACAATAATGATAATGAAAATGACAATGGTGATGATGAAGGTGATGATAATGATTGTGATAATGATAATGATAATAAAACAATTACAACAATAATGAAATAAAAACGATAGCAATAGCAACAACAATAATAAAATCTATAATAATGATAAAAATATTTATAATAATAAAAAAGAGATGATAATGAAGTTCATAATATTAACAGTTGCAATGATAACGAGAATAATTATAAGATATAGAAATAATATTGCTGATAATAAAGATGATGATAGTTATGATGAAAATTAGGATAAAAAGTAATATAATGATAGTAATAATAATAGTAATAGTAATGATAATAATGATCATAATAATAGTGACAATAACAATAATAATAATTATGAAAATTATATTAATGACAAAGATTATCATAATGATAATAATAATTACATTAATAATAATAATGAAGATAATGATAATAA
>NC_091562.1:21286828-21289328 GCF_042767895.1 Penaeus vannamei
AATTCTAACCTTTTCTAGGAGGGAGTAAATTGCTTCAGAATTCCAGATTTCGAATTTTCACAGGATCTGTGGTTTCATATGAAAGTTGGCGGCTACGCGTTTGTTTATATTCATCAGTCAAATGGGAATCCATGATCAATGCTTTTGTTTTTGCTTTTTATACGTATTTTAGCTTAGATTTAAATATAAATATTGATGTAAAACTAAATATGAAAAATTCTGTATAATTGGAAATATATGATAATACGAATGCTTTGAAATGAAAATATATGTATACTATGCATACTAAAGTCTCGACGTGAGCAATTTTTCCCTTCGTCTATCGACGGACGAGTATCCATCACATTGAACATGTGGGCTTAAGTCCAGTGGATTGAGTCCATCGATGGGGAATTTCCATTAATCATCGCAGAATTTCACGAATCTATGGGTAGTCTGACCGTACCAGTGTACGTACCAGCAGCCACCACTGTGATGATGTGACGAGCGAAGGGCTTCTACTGAGTGGGTGGTTGAGGCGGTAAGGCGCTAGGGCACTGGTTGGTTCTTGAGGCGATAGTTGAGTTATAGTTGTCTCAGATTTATGACTTTATTACTAGTAGCTGGTACAGAGGGGCAAGACACTGGCAGAGTCGGAGGGACAGTTTAAAAGTCAGGGGCATCAGACAGTGTGGGAGTAAGGGAGTCAATCGGTGTAGAAGTGAGGGATGCTAGACAGCGTGGGACCGAGGAACAGCTGAGAACGAGCAGCGTCGGTAGGTATTGGAGAGTGACATTAAAGGGTTCAGTTCAGTTTAGTAAGGCCCGTGCTTTTAATCCTTTTCGCCCATGCTGGCGACCACCTGGCGATGCTGCGCCAGGCGATCAACTGAGTGAGGGAGGCCTTACTTTAAAACCCAACGTTCGCTAAGGCCTGGCGAACGAAAGGGATCGTCAGGCGCTATCATCTTATATTCCTGCTAAATCTAGCGCTTCGACGACTGAAAAAACGCGGTAAACGCAAATGTGTTTCAATCTACAGTGCATAGCGTCACCATGGCAACCATTTTGAATGAAAAAAAAAGTCCTTCGGGACCTCATAAAGGACTATATAGAAGCCGTGTTAATTCCTAACCTAACCCTACCTTTCCTTACTTTGCCTAACATAACCTAAACTTAATTATTAACCTCGGGAGAAGACGAAAATGTTATATCCGTGATAGCCTCACTTTATACTACAACAAAGGAGTTCAAAAAATTTATACCATAGCAAAGTTAACTTTACATTTTATACTATACTATACTTAATACTATAACAAAGTTAACTTTATACTATACTATATGAACTTTATACATTTATACAAAAAATAACTTTATACTTTAACAAAGTAAAAAATTTACCCTTTTACTATACCTTATTTGATATAAAATATTGAACTGTAGGCCTACAAGGGTATCATTAGACACGCCTCATTGTAGACCGATAAAGTATGACAGCTATGTTTCTATAGCCCGTAGTAAACATGCCATCATCAAAACACTTACGGTAACATTTGCGAAAAGAAAATTATCCCCACAACCAAAATAACAACAACTTAAAATAACTTATCTCGGGAGCGGCAGGAATACATGTCTTGGTAGTCGAAAAAGCTACGTATAAACGTTATTTCACAATAAATTGTAATTTTCAGAGATTTTAAAATTACAATGTGATTCCTATATCATATTATACATAAATGTTACTGATTTGTAATTTGAAAGCAAGAAAATGCTATTCAATCACGGGAAAGGGAGGGCTCTCGTGACTTTGCTTCGCCAGGCTGTTCCAATACGACTGAACGCCAGCCCTGGCGTAATTCAGCCCCGGCGAACTCTTGCCATGCTTTTAATAGTACGAAATTCCAGATCGCCCGGCGAAAAGTTTTAAAAGTACGGGCCTAAGACTAGCTTCGCCCGGACCTTTTTTCAGGAGTGGTTTAGGTATTAAGCTAATTGGCGAGGGACACTAGGCGGTGCAGGAGCGGGAAGTAAATGTATCAGACAATGAGTAAGAGAGGGAGATCAGACAGTGGGAGGCGCCAGATATCGAAGGAGCGAGGGACGTTGTTAGACTGTGGTCACATGGTACGTGAGGTAGAGGAAGTCTTCCAGTGTGACAGCGAGTGACGGAAGATTAATAAAGATGAGATTTAGGAAAAGAAAGTAACTATAGAGCAAACTGCAAAATCGAAGCAGGATATATTATTGGCTATATAGGATGGGCCCCGTCAGAAACTGGATGTCTAAAAAAAAGAAAACGGAGAGAAATTTTATTTCCCGTTGATAACGATGGAGAGCTAATTTACCACATTGTTAGGAGTAGAATTTGCTTGAAAGTTTTGTGCAGGCAGATGGAAATGTAAATCTTGTATTACATAAGAAGAAGAATGATCAAAGTGATGACAATATCAGTGATAATAATATCAAAGATTGCAGTGAAATTAACTACCTTTTACACACACAGATATATGTACATACATAC
>NC_091562.1:21318471-21323471 GCF_042767895.1 Penaeus vannamei
CATCGATTATGAAAAGGCATTTGACTCTGTACAAATAACAGCAGTATTAAGTGCTATTCAACAACAGGGAGTTGAGGAGGTATATTGTAAAATATTGGAAGATATACAAATATGGGACAGCAACCATCAAGCTCCACACGGAAACCGGTAAAATATCAATTAAAAAAGGCGTTAGACAGGGCGACCCCATCTCACCAAAACTGTTTACAGCCTGCCTCGAGGAAATATTCAAGAAGCTAGAATGAGAAAGGAAGGGTATCAAAATAGGAGACGAATACCTAAACAACCTAAGATCTGCAGACGATATTGTTCTCCTTAGTGAATCAGCAGATGAAATGCAGCAATTAATAAACGATCTGAATAGAGAAAGTCTAAAGGCCGGACTTAAGATGAACAAGAAAAAGACTAAGGATATGTTCAACAGCAGAGCCCCATCCGAACAGATACTTGTACAAGGCGAAGCGCTAGAAGTTGTAGACAAGTATATATATATAGGACAACTAGTATAGACAGGCACATCTAGTGAACAGGAAATGAAGCGACGAATCAGTCTAGGCTGGAGTGCCTTCGGCAGGCACAGTAGCACACTGAGAGGTTCCTTGCCATTGTGCTTGAAAAGAAAAGTCTTTAACCAGTGCGTCCTCCCAGTTATGACCTATGGGTCAGAAACATGGACTACAACCAGGCTACTGGAGAGGAAACTAATAAACGCCCAGAGAGGGATGGAAAGATCGATGATGGGAATTAGCCTGAGAGATCGGAAGAGGGCGACGTGGATCAGAGAACAGACGAAGGTGGAAGATATACTCAGGAGCATTAAAAAGAAGAAATGGCAATGGGCAGGGCATGTATGTCGGAGACAAGACGACAGGTGGACAAAGTAACAGACTGGACTATAAATAACTTAAGGAGGCCAAGAGCCAGACCAATGACACGATGGCGCGACGAAATAACGAGATTTGGGGGCCAAGACTGGAAACAAACATCGCAAGACAGGAAAACCTGGGAAAGAATGGGAGAGGCTTACGTCTTGCTGTGGATTGACTCAGGCTGATGATGATGATGATGATGTATATATATATATATATATATATATATATATATATATATATATATATATATGTGTGTGTGTGTGTGTGTGTGTGTGTGTGTGTGTGTGTGTGTGTGTATGTATATATATACATATATGTATATATATATATATATATATATATATATATATATATATATATATATATATATCCATATATGTGTATTTATACATATATATACATACACACACACACACACACACACACACACACACACACACACACACACACACACACACACATATATATATATATATATATATATATATATATATGTATATATGTATATATACATATATTTACACGAAAACACACGGATACACACGCGCGCGCCCGCGCATAAACATATATAATTACTATATATTATGTATTATACATACACACACATGTATGTATGTATGTATGTATGTATATGCATATATATGCATATATGCATACATACATAAACACACACACACACACACACACACACACACACACACACACACACACACACACACACACACACACACACACATATATATATATATATATATATTTATATATATATGTATATATATATATATATATTTATATATATATATGTATATATATATATATATATATATATATATATATATATCCCTATATACCTATATGTACACACACACACACACACACACACACACACACACACACACACACACACACACACACACACACACACACACACACACACATACACACACACGCACATATATATATATATATATATATATATATATATATATATATATATATATATATATATATATATATATCTGCATATATCTCTATATATCTATCTCTATATATATGTATGTATGTACATATATCTGTGTGTGTAAAAGGTAGTTAATTTCACTGCAATCTTTGATATTATTATCACTGATATTGTCATCACTTTGATCATTCTTCTTCTTATGTAATACAAGATTTACATTTCCATCTGCCTGCACAAAACTTTCAAGCAAATTCTACTCCTAACAATGTGGTAAATTAGCTCTCCATCGTTATCAACGGGAAATAAAATTTCTCTCCGTTTTCTTTTTTTTAGACATCCAGTTTCTGACGGGGCCCATCCTATATAGCCAATAATATATCCTGCTTCGATTTTGCAGTTTGCTCTATAGTTACTTTCTTTTCCTAAATCTCATCTTTATTAATCTTCCGTCACTCGCTGTCACACTGGAAGACTTCCTCTACCTCACGTACCATGTGACCACAGTCTAACAACGTCCCTCGCTCCTTCGATATCTGGCGCCTCCCACTGTCTGATCTCCCTCTCTTACTCATTGTCTGATACATTTACTTCCCGCTCCTGCACCGCCTAGTGTCCCTCGCCAATTAGCTTAATACCTAAACCACTCCTGAAAAAAGGTCCGGGCGAAGCTAGTCTTAGGCCCGTACTTTTAAAACTTTTCGCCGGGCGATCTGGAATTTCGTACTATTAAAAGCATGGCAAGAGTTCGCCGGGGCTGAATTACGCCAGGGCTGGCGTTCAGTCGTATTGGAACAGCCTGGCGAAGCAAAGTCACGAGAGCCCTCCCTTTCCCGTGATTGAATAGCATTTTCTTGCTTTCAAATTACAAATCAGTAACATTTATGTATAATATGATATAGGAATCACATTGTAATTTTAAAATCTCTGAAAATTACAATTTATTGTGAAATAACGTTTATACGTAGCTTTTTCGACTACCAAGACATGTATTCCTGCCGCTCCCGAGATTAGTTATTTTAAGTTGTTGTTATTTTGGTTGTGGGGATAATTTTCTTTTCGCAAATGTTACCGTAAGTGTTTTGATGATGGCATGTTTACTACGGGCTATATATACGGGATAAAGTATGACATAGCTGTCATACTTTATCGGTCTACAATGAGGCGTGTCTAATGATACCCTTGTAGGCCTACAGTTCAATATTTTATATCAAATAAGGTATAGTAAAAGGGTAAATTTTTTACTTTGTTAAAGTATAAAGTTATTTTTTGTATAAATGTATAAAGTTCATATAGTATAGTATAAAGTTAACTTTGTTATAGTATTAAGTATAGTATAGTATAAAATGTAAAGTTAACTTTGCTATGGTATAAATTTTTTGAACTCCTTTGTTGTAGTATAAAGTGAGGCTATCACGGATATAACATTTTCGTCTTCTCCCGAGGTTAATAATTAAGTTTAGGTTATGTTAGGCAAAGTAAGGAAAGGTAGGGTTAGGTTAGGAATTAACACGGCTTCTATATAGTCCTTTATGAGGTCCCGAAGGACTTTTTTTTTCATTCAAAATGGTTGCCATGGTGACGCTATGCACTGTAGATTGAAACACATTTGCGTTTACCGCGTTTTTTCAGTCGTCGAAGCGCTAGATTTAGCAGGAATATAAGATGATAGCGCCTGACGATCCCTTTCGTTCGCCAGGCCTTAGCGAACGTTGGGTTTTAAAGTAAGGCCTCCCTCACTCAGTTGATCGCCTGGCGCAGCATCGCCAGGTGGTCGCCAGCATGGGCGAAAAGGATTAAAAGCACGGGCCTTACTAAACTGAACTGAACCCTTTAATGTCACTCTCCAATACCTACCGACGCTGCTCGTTCTCAGCTGTTCCTCGGTCCCACGCTGTCTAGCATCCCTCACTTCTACACCGATTGACTCCCTTACTCCCACACTGTCTGATGCCCCTGACTTTTAAACTGTCCCTCCGACTCTGCCAGTGTCTTGCCCCGCTGTACCAGCTACTAGTAATAAAGTCATAAATCTGAGACAACTATAACTCAACTATCGCCTCAAGAACCAACCAGTGCCCTAGCGCCTTACCGCCTCAACCACCCACTCAGTAGAAGCCCTTCGCTCGTCACATCATCACAGTGGTGGCTGCTGGTACGTACACTGGTACGGTCAGACTACCCATAGATTCGTGAAATTCTGCGATGATTAATGGAAATTCCCCATCGATGGACTCAATCCACTGGACTTAAGCCCACATGTTCAATGTGATGGATACTCGTCCGTCGATAGACGAAGGGAAAAATTGCTCACGTCGAGACTTTAGTATGCATAGTATACATATATTTTCATTTCAAAGCATTCGTATTATCATATATTTCCAATTATACAGAACTTTTCATATTTAGTTTTACATCAATATTTATATTTAAATCTAAGCTAAAATACGTATAAAAAGCAAAAACAAAAGCATTGATCATGGATTCCCATTTGACTGATGAATATAAACAAACGCGTAGCCGCCAACTTTCATATGAAACCACAGATCCTGTGAAAATTCGAAATCTGGAATTCTGAAGCAATTTACTCCCTCCTAGAAAAGGTTAGAATTCTGAAAACATGAAAGAATAGCAGGAGTTAGGAAGAAGTTTTCGGGATCCATAGCGAGTTCCTGCGGTCATGATTTGTTTTAATGACGCCAAGATGGTTCTTTTCGCAGTGTGAACACCACGGATGGGTGGGTTGGTTCCACCCCACAGAAAATTGTTGGATTTCAGTGAAATTTGTGGGTGGTCTGACCGTATCATTGGTGGGATATCACCCATGGCATAATTACACTGGTGTCAGCTTAGTGGGACAACACTCCCACTTCCCTATACCCACTCTCACCCAGCGCCACGGTTTGTTGATAGTTAAAGTGAGAGACCTCAGTCAGTGAGGAAGTGAGGGAAACCAATGTGGGAGCAAGGGATGTTGGAGTCAGGCAGGCGTGGGAGCAAGGGACAGTCAGATGGTGATTGGAGGAACGGTCGGGGAGCGAGGGACGTTGGGCAGAATTAGGCTCTAGGCACGACAAATATGAGGTAACGGTGCGCCTGGCAGTGTACGATCAAGAGACACCAAACATTAAAACAGATACGAAGGTCTAATGCTGCGTTCGGACGGACGA
>NC_091562.1:21338539-21351045 GCF_042767895.1 Penaeus vannamei
TTGATAAATAGTATGCTCAAATAGTATTGATGTTCTTAACCCACTGGCACTGGGTTGTCTAGTGTGGTTTAGTTTGAATAATTTTGTTTACACATAGATGGCTTCATGAGACCTTAGCCACCAAGGAGTTTGAGACTTACTTGATCTTTGAATTTTTCGTGCTAAAAGTGTTTATTTCTATTTCTCTTATTATCTTTATCAAAATGTTAGTAGGGCATATATACATGTTCTGTCTACTGTGATGTTGATGTATAAATTTGTTTACAGACTGATGGCTCCACAAGTGCTTAGAAACCAAAGAATCAATTTGGTAAGGCAACTTGAAAAGTTTTAATTATTTATTGTTCTTGTTTTTATCATTGTCATCATTGTTATTATTGTTAAATGTAATAATAGTAATGTTTATAAAGATGATAATATCAGTAATAATGATGATACTATCAGATATAATTTTTTTTCCATCGAAATTTGAGGGAAACTGTAAACAAGCGAGGTTAGGTAGGTCTAATAACCATCTTCTTGGTGACTAAGTGCTTGTGAAGCCATCTAAATGTAAACAAACACGACCAAACAAAACTACAGCAGAATGCACAAACTCATCACCAATTGGTTTAACCCATTGGCACCGGGTGTCATGTACGTACATGCCATGGCTGTTGTGGAACAAACGCCGGGGGCATCATGCCATGCCCATTCCCGCGCTACTGGCTCGTCGGACGGAGGTTGTTTTTCTCCACTAGTAGCGGCTTCATTTATATGGTAAAGATTTTAGGCAATGGCACCTAAAGTGAAGGTAAACCTTCAAAATTTAAATTTTTTTTATAAATTTTAGAAAAATAAAAGCTTTTAGGTACTATATGTCGCTCGCAAACTACCGATCGAGCCGAGCGCAAACAGGGGAAACTGCCAGTGCGCGCCAACAAGCCGGTGTATACGTAAACTTGACAAAATTTTTACCCGTCGCTGATGGGTTAACATCTAATGATAATGCTAGTTACTTTTATTATTATATTATAAATAATAATATTAGAAATGAAAGGAAAGACTTTTTTTCCAAAAAAAATTAAGTCGTATAAAACTGTATAAAAGCCTTTGTAAAGTATATGAAATACTGGGATTCATCCATAAAGGAAGAAATATGACACTTGGTTTCTACGGCACGTGTGCATACTACATGAGACATGGTAAAAGCAATAGTGTCCAATTTGTTCATCAAATAAATATGTAAAGTTGATGATTAGTTTAATGAACATTTTATAAAAATATACAAATAAATAAATAAATAAGAAAATAGATACAAATAAATACATAGGGCATGCAAGGAAAACTATAACTTTTTTCATAATGCATATTACTATATACACGTAACTGACTCTGGTCCTCTAAAGAAACTAGAATCTTGTGAAATGAAATATTTACTAAAGAATTCAGATATCAATAGACATCCAAGTTGTAAATAAGCACAAAAGCAATTTTCAATAAACAAAAAAAAAAAAACAAGAGTCATACCTCCATGTCCACTTGCTGATGGGTCTCCTGTCTGTGCTATAAAATTTCGTTCCACACTGTAGATCAAATGTAAGTTGTAGTATTTCATCTTACACAGCTTAAGGAAGTTCAGGCATGCTGAAAATAAGAAAATTAAAGTTAACCTTTCAAGGAAGATATATGGGTCATCATAATTAGGTATAGTTATTACCGATGGCAAAAGATTATCATGGGTCTATTGTCTTTATGTCCTATGAACACTGTCACATTCTGAGGTATGCGGTACACAGTGAGGGAAAAGGATAGCAAAAGTTGTTTTATCTTCTAACTTTTCCACTTCTTTACTAAAGCCTTTTGAATAGTTTCTTTGCCATCCTGTATACATACAAGGCTCTGCATTTTCTCTGGTACATCATTCTAGAACAATAAATATCTTGTTAATGCTAAAAAGCAAGTGTTGCAGAAGGATATCTTTTGTATCTATACCTTCATTTTAATGTTTTTAAAATACATTTATTCATATACCATTTTTAATAACATTTGGGTATTGGGTGCTTGTCCAAAAAAGTACTACATCACCTGACACCATGTAAAAAAAAGTCAAGAAACCTCTAAAGGCCTTATCACTTTAGCACTTTTTCTGTCAATTTTTTTCTTTTCTGAATGAACTTTGTATGAAAATCATGTAAACAAATATGACGCTATCGGAGTAAGGTCCCGAGAATCACACAAATATTCCCATACATATTACATTATTTTAAAGAAATATGATGATGTATATTGTATATATGAAAGTTCTAAAATATTAGCTTATGTTTACTTTCACTCATCTTATCTAATTTATTAATAGCACAAGATCAACACGGAAATTATTCAGATGGAAACGGTCATAACCATCTTGGTCTGGGAGGCGTTCAGTTTGTAGATGATCCTTGCAGAGAAAGAAATTGACAGAAAAAATGCTAGTGTGATAGGGCCTTAATGATGGCAGGATTGAGTATGGACTGGTTCCATTTAACAACAATTTGCCAGGATAAAGAAGCTCAATCTTACCAGAATGTATATGGTAGAGGTTTCTTGGCTTGCGACAGAGCTCAAAAATCACAGTAACTTGAGGAACTACATTTGGTTGCTGCACAAGGCAGTAATGTTTATTTTTCAAAATCTATGAATTAAATCTACCAAATAATAATCCTAATACATATGAAATCAGTATTGTTGGACACCCTATGATGTGTATTGAGTTTTAGTAATTTTCATTAATGGCTGCTGACTAATGGCCCTGATATCTAGGAAGATAATAGGTGACAAATAGGGAAATAATAATAATAATAATAATAAAAAGAAAAAAAAAAACTGAATATAATTATCATACAAATCAGACAAATATGAATAGATATAGACTCCAGGTATGGAATCCACTAAGGTCCAGAATGTGAACTGAAAGTCTGTAAAGATCTTAGTGTAACATTAATGATAGGTAAAGATGGCATGAGATCCAATTCTGCCCAGACTCCCTTTGTGAACTAGTGTCATGACAGAATCTTTGGTGTCTTTGACACTTCTACTGAGTAAGACACAGCAATATGAATAAATATGTCCTTGTGTAGTGACATACTCTTGCAAAGTGGAAGCTTGTGATAATTTCTTTTATAAATACCTGGTTGATTGATTAGGTTCTGCCATGGCAGAAGGGAGTACAAGTCCCTCCTTTCACAATTGATTATAGGTACCGAGCCTTATACACATTCTATGTATTTACTTTAGTATTTAGTTTTTTAACATAATGATTATTAGTGTATATTCTTTCAACTTTACCTAACAATTTCCATAGTCTACATTATTGAAGCTTCTGGTTGCTGCTGACTAAAACTATAAATGGCCAGGTAACATCATAAGCAATCCATTGATTATTTTTCATTACTATTGGAAAGGTCTACACTAAGTAGGGAAAAAAATCCTATCTCTTAAAACTGAACTTGTTCTTTACAACATATACATTATTAAAGATCAGAATGTTAATGTTTATGGTATGGATGCACGAACGCAAACCGAAGATAATATTCTTGTACAGGACAAAATGTCACAGTCGACACTGCAAGAAATAATCTGCAGACATAAATGGTAACACCACAAATAAAGGAAAAAAGAACAAGGTAAGCACTAATCATATAACTCCTCTTGGTACTCTTGAGAATCCCTTCTATCTTGCGGTGTGCATGCAAAACTGAAGACAATATTTTTCTGGGGTGTTGTGACTGGGCACACAGCAACTTGTTGAATAGATTTTGTGATGTGGAATTGGGGACTTAAGGGGACCGTCCCTGAGAGAGGGGGGAGGAGGGGGTTAAATTAAGATAGTTAGCGTATAGTATAGGTACATGGATGAGGAAACTACCAAACGAGTATTAACCGCCTGCTATGGCTCGTTGTCTTGCAGCCGGCGTGCGAGTCCCTCAGCACCCGGAGAGGTACGTCGCTATTGAGCGCCCAGGTACACCTATGTGGACTTTTGCTTGCGGCAATCGTGCATAAGGCATTTAATTATGACATTGCGCATAGATATGAGTTCGTGAATGTTCAAGGAACACTTTTATACCAATATCAGGAAAAAATTATATCACCGTGATTTATGACGAAATATTTTGTGAAATATATCTAAAAAAAAATGTATGTTTTGTGTCCTTTTACACACGAAATATGCTTTGATCGAGACTCCCTGGTAATATGTTTTAGTTTACGTGGTAATATATACGTATATCACATACGAAGCACTAATGTTTAAAAATAGCCTTATAAGGAAGGATTGAAATATTTCCGTTACATTTCGCTCAACGGTCGGTACATCACAGCAGGGGGCAGTTTGAATTGATTTGAAATTGGTAGTTACCGTTGTAAAGACCAATTCAATACGAATGTTACCTAAATGTCGGATTTTTAAACTTCGGATGTATAAGCGAGATACAGATTATTTCATGTTGAAGATGATAGTACTCAGTAATACCTGCTCTGAAATAAAAACTATATGGAATTTTGAGCTCGGTTGTATGCGTAGTCTTCGTCTGGTGTTCAAAAAGCTATCGCATCCGTTTCGTGCGTTCCCGATAAAAATGAATATGTTTAGACGTTACCGTAAGTCTTAGGCACCATAAATTGGCAAATATCCCACAACACATAGGCATCTGCATGATTTTATGCACTTCTTAGTAAAGATAATGGGTGCAAATGGCTAATCATAAACTTTACACTTGTTCTCCCTTGCAATCTGTTAATATTGACAATTATCAAAGAAAATGGGTATGAGAGGGATAACTAATAAATTTTATTATTTAGATATGAAAGTCAATGTAGGCCTACTAAATGATGATGATTAATCTTTTTAACTTTATGTGCGTGCGTTCACGTACATATGATCCTCCTCGAAAATTATAAACACCCAGTGACCATCTCCCCCTCCCCCCCCCCCCTGTGTGAGGCATGGGGAATATTCAACGACTTTCGTAAGTTCTCGAATTCAATGTACTAAATTCATATGCTTTTGAAATTCTCAAAATTGAACCACCATGTTGTATTCATGCCAGGACTTTATAATTAGAATGATTTTGTACTAATGTTGCCATCCACAGTTCCCCATTTCTTCAAAAATAAAAAATAAATAAAAAATAAAATGGAAAATAAAAAAAATATTTTTTTTAAAAAAAGGTTTTTATCTGGTTTAGATTAGTTGTCTCTATGGTAAAATGCATTTATTAAGCTTTTCACACGAAAATATCAACTTTAATGAACAACGAAAAAAAAAAAGAAAAAAAAGTGACATACCTTTACAGAATAGCGTCCCTATTAAACATGAAAATTCCTATTGTCTTGGTAATCATTGCATTGCAAAGTACACTAAATAAGCGTTTTTTTGATATATAATATCATTAGATTCAGAGAAAAATAACAGAGATAACGAACTTTGGCAAGGTGCCAAATACAAAACGCCGTAGCTCGGCTATTTTTTTATGAAGCTTCGGTACTTCCCAACTCACGTAATTTTCATGCGATCCAAATGCAGTTTGTTGCTTTCACTAGAGCCTCGGCGTCCCATAGCCATGTAAAAGGCCGATTTTTGAATTTTTGCCTTAATCAAAAAATTATAATATTTTAATGCTGAAAAACGCATTCAAAAATAGTTCTCTATGTCAAGCTGTCCCCCGCCAAAAAAAAAAAGGAAATTCAAAATTCGGCCTTTTACATGGCTATAGGCTAGAGTTGATCTAACACTAGCATTTTTGGGGGAATATTCTGTAAAGAGCTCTGATAGTTGGGAAGTACCGAAGACATACCAAAAAAAATAGCGATTTTTTTCAACTTTTTGGGGGGTGCCCCCCCCAATGGGGGAGCAAAGTTAAAATTTATATATATAACGAAGCGCAATTCTTTGCTCTATAGCATGCAAAAAGAATCAATCAGTTATCTCTAACCGATATTTTTTTATGATGTATAGAGTAGGGAAAGGTGGCCATTCTCAGGGACGGTCCCCTTAATCTCTTATGCTGCGTCCAAAACTGCTCGTCCTGCTCGTCCAGATTAGTTGGACGAGATATTTTGACTGTTCGGAACCTCTACAACTTATACTATATCTAAAAGTTGTCCATCTTGTCCAGCTGGTCCTCCTGTGAAGGTGGGTGAACAGGACGAGATGATGTCACAATAGCTTTTATATGTAAACGTTGACAGTTGCAGGAAATCACAAGATATTGATGGGTAATTTTATGGCCCTTTATTAATGTTCTCAAAGGATATATGTATATATTTATTTTTTGTGTTTGTCACTTGCAGGCAAGTTAAATACGCATCAAAGTAGTTATAAAACCTATGCAGCATCCAAACTGTAGAGTATTTTTCTTGCTTGGGGAATATTATATTTTTTCATGTGCAGAAAACATCATTTAGTGTACATTTGCGCAGATGGATCTGTGGATGGATGATGAAACAAGAGCGCGGAAAGATTAAAGGAATATTATGCGCGGAAGATGAACTAAAAAAGAACTAAGCTTGCGTGGAAAGTTACCCGAGAACTACATTGGCGCAGACAGAATTTAACCAAATATTTTCTGTAAAGGGAACGCATTCTCATGCAGACAAACCTCTACAGTCTGGTGCAGCGTGTAAAATAAAGACATTGGTATGATACAAAAGTGAATGTTTACATTCGAGCCGGTTGCATTCTGGGTCTTGGAGGTTCCGAATGGAGCCCATTTGTCCTGCTGGCTCTGGACAAGTTGTCTGGACGAGCAAGACAAGGAGTTCCGAACGCAGCATTAGTCTTCTAATTTTCTAAGACACTAAAGCAAGTCCACAGCTCTCTTGTAGAATCAGCTGGTGGTAGGCAGCAACTTTGAAACAGTGTAAAATTACACTATATGAAATTACTAGAACTGCTGACTACAGATTTGTTACCATAAGCCAGCTACCGGTACTGGTCATTAATCAATCCAATCTCATACCTACAAAATATATTATACAGAACTACAATTCTGAAACCACCTACTTCTGGGTCTCTCTTCCGTGAACAAATCCACGGTTATGTCGCCAATCGTCGTCTCGATAACCACGGACATTTTGAAAATTTATTAATATGAGAAACAAGATTAAACGGAAAATTAAGCAGCTAGACAGCAGTCTTCTCGCTATAATGAGAGAATATCTGCTTATAGCAGAAAATACTAAGTCTCCCGCGTATCTTGATTACGATTTTGCCTTTTCCCCATACACATCTTTACATATAATTTGTTAGTTGAGTGGCGAATGGGTGAAGAGAACATAAAGCCTTAGCACGCTTTCCATGCACACCGTAAACACTGTGCATTCGAGTTGGCGTCAAAAATATCTCAAAAGCTCTTTCATCGAATAAGTTACCACAGTGTATCTACTTCAGGCTGGTATCATTTGCATATGCTATTTTACTGAATGATTTTAAGTTTTCTTTTGCGTAGTAGTTTAATTAAAATTTGTTTCGAATGTTTTTGGTCTCCAGTAAAAGATTTTTCAGGAAATCAGTTGTCTAATCATGATTGGCACAACTGAGAGGAAGGATTGGACAAATGATTTAGAACGATTGTTTGATGTGATTTACACTTGTCAGAATTAACATTTTCAAATATTTCATTAGATTTTGTATCCCCGTGTATTTATGATACTCGAGATATCTGTAACCATTACGCCATCCTTATACATCTAGTAATCGACTCTACCATTTTCATTATAGAATCATCATAAAGCAATCACCAACACACATTGAAAAAAAGGCTTCAAAACACATGAAAGCATTCGCATTAAAGAAACCAAAACCTCCTTTCATAGAAAAAAATGAAACTAACTCATATCCCATGATAGTTATTATTTTTACTAGACAAATCTAAATAACACGAAAGCCCTAAAAACCTCCAAAATTAAGTATAAAACGATTTGAAATAGGAAAGAAATGACACATATCAAGGATATCATACATCGTGCATCTGGCAACTCCGTTCAGCCCGTGTTGAGGCCGAGGAAATTATCATTAAAGATTAAAAAAGTCATTGTGTCTTCTCCCGTTCAACCTTGAGTCTTCAAAGTGAGTGTGTGGAATCCCCTCCGCAAGCTAGACAAGATGACCGTGGCCATGCAAGAGCCCTTAGTGCTTTTAGCGAGCTAGAGAGGGCGAGAAAGTTGGTAAGAAAAGTGCAAGGATTTGAGCCTATTTTCCCTCTGGGTTTCGCTATCTCAGCCTTTTTTCTTCCTCGCTCTAGTCACTCTTACAGGTCGTGGCGCAACAGGGTCGAACCTATAAGTGTGTAAGGGTGTGAGTGTGGCAGTGTAGATCACGTGTGAAGTGTGAGAGGCGCTAGAGAAAAGGTTGAGGTAATCCGGTATTATGTCTATTTTCTGGGAAGTTATGTGTTTCATATTTATTCTTTCTCTTTTTCAGCATATTTGTGGTTGTGGTCATGCTCATTTTGACAGTTTGGCAATGGGCCAAAAACGGAGATTATTGCTTTGGCTGCAGGAAAAATCAGGGAGGGTGCTTTTGACTTATTAAAGTATGTCATTTTCCATTTTATGTTTCTAAAGGTGGCTGCATATGTATTCATTATCCAATACATGGTGACCTGTGATTGCTCGTATAGATTTATTGATTATTTTACTGAATTTATGGTGTATGAGGTAACAAGTTCATGTGGTTATCCATATGGCAGAAGAGAAATCTTGAACACATGCCCAAAATTGAACCTCCTGCTTCAGCAGACGGGGAGTGCGGAAGGTGCACAAGGGAGATTGTGGGATCAAGCACAATAAGGGGCTGGTGATTTTCATAGATTATGCAAGTTACTTGGCCATTATTTAACATTCAGATGGCTTTCACCTTTTAAGCTTTATTATAAGAGGCTGGTGCACCCTCCACCTGAGTGGTATGCAAAATTGTTAACTTGTATGTGTGATAGGACACGAAGGTCATGGACCTCTTTGTCTTAATTTTGTAAAGAGCTTGTCATCTTCGGATTAATTCTGTTGTTGGTTACCCGTGGCTTTGAAGACAGGCCAGGCTGGTGTAATAGAGGATTCTTCTAGAGAAGGTATTAGACTTTGTTCCTTATTTTCTCCTATTTTTATCTTTTTTTATTAATAACCACTTCCCACTGGGTGGCATGGATGTACATGTCTTGGTTGTTGTGGACAAAGTAGCAGGTGGCAACAAACACGACCCCTCCTGTGCTAGTACTCTCAATATGATTCTCTCTTAACCCAATAACGACGGGTGTCCCACACATGAGACACCTGAAAAAATAAACATTGCCGGGCATCCCGCCAGTGTGACGCTGTATAGGGGTTTTTGCTCTGACACAGCAGCGGGCCGCAGCTGGCAAGTGGACAGACTCCGGGGAAGCTCCTCCCGCCGATTTTATAGCCGCCCAGAATTTTTTATTTTCGGCTTCAAAATATACCAGCATTAATGGGGTAATTGTTATTCTCAGCCTTGGTTTGAAAATATAAGACAATGTTATGTCCACTAGTGACCTACATTGTAATCACTACCAGGTGATATACTGATTGCTGCAGTTTATGTCTACTAAAGCTCCAGCAAAGACCATCATCTCTCATGTACTTTTTGGCAAGAAAGAGCTTTTACACTTCCAGTCCAAGTTCTAATTTACCAGAATATGTGTAGTAGAGATACGTTGATCTTCATCAAGAAGCTAAAGGCATGGAGACTAAGGCAATCATTTGACAATATTTCATATTTATTGCTGCTGCCAAATTTTTTGGGATATCCAAAAAGTAATAAAGGAAAACTTGAAATATCATTGAATGTAAATATATTATATGAAGCTTATTCTGAATGCAAAGACATGTATTTGTCAATGTCTCTGTCTGTATTTTTATATACATGTAATTTGCCATGCAAAAAGATAAGCTATCCTAAAGTTACTACCTTCATTTTCAGAGTTGCAGAATGGCAGAAGCTGGCCGGAACAGCGGAGGAATGAGCCAGCCGGGAAGAGGCTCTGCATACAGCACAAACTTTCCATCACCCATGACGTACCAGCCCATGCAGGTACCACCATTCCAAGCTGGGTACCAAGACATGTTTGTTCAGTCATACCCCAGGGTGATGCCCATCTCACACTTCCAGGGTAATGTACTCTGCCAAGACAATTCCCAGTTTCAGGGGAGTGGACACTACCAAGGAGATAACCAGTTCCAGAATAATAGCCAGTTTCAGGCCAACAGCCAGTACCCAAGCTACAATCACTACCAGAATAATGCACACTTCCAAGGCAATGGTCATTTTGAAGGGAATGGCCACTTGCAGGGGAATCAGTATCCAGGGAACTTGCAGTATGAAGGTAATTTTGTGATACCTAGTAATCCAGGAACTAGAATGATGTGTGATGAAAACTACCAGACATACATCGTAAACAATGCAACGCAGGTGGCAGGGATGGACTTGCAATCAAATACAAGGCAGTATAATTCTGTATCTCATAGTGTAAGAAGAGGCCCACCTCCAAAGTCAAATGTTAGGTATAATTCGGGAAAAACAGACCAGAATTGGTCTTTGCCAGTGGGGCAAAGCATGCTTTCAAGTGGTAGTCAAACAATGGCAGCATCTGGCAGTAGTACAGTTAATGTTTCAAAAGGAATAGGTAAAAGTGCACCAGTGACTAGTGATGGTTCTGTTGGAAATGTTGTCAATGCAAATGCACCTCAAAATAACTCAAGTTTTCAGAACAGGACTTACTCTGGTAACAACAAATCAGGGAATACAGTAGGAAACTTTACAAAAGAGTTACCCCGGAATCCAAATGCAATTGAAAATGAAGCCTTTGGAGGTGAAGCCAAAGTCAGTCCCCAAGGTAATGATTGTGAAGGTATTATCAATGGAATTGCAAGTGAAGGAGGTGTGAAGAATAAGGGGATGAATCGGGGAAGGGGAGGAAAGGGAAGAAGAGGAGGAAGGCGAAACTATGGTACAGACAGGCTGAGTCAAGGGCCAAACATGCCTTACACCTGGTATGAACCTCGAGGAGCTGCATATGACCAGGACCAGAAGAAACGGGATAGGGAAAGTGCCCTGGCTGAGACTGCAGCATTTATGCAGAGGATGAGTCTTGGCCGTACAGATAACCCTCCCACAAAGGAATTGGATAACAATGACAGAAGATCTAGAGGTGGTCGAGGGAGATATGATTGGGGTGGCAGTCATGGCGGAGTTGACAAGAGACAGCAGAGAAACAATTCTGAAGAGGAAAAGCAAGGGAAGGAATGGAAGAACAGGCAGGTTCGAACTGAGGATGGGAGGACTTATAATGGAGGTTATAGTAATGTTTATGATCAACCTAATGATCAAGAAAGGCCTCTTAGGCAAGAGAAGAACTTTGGCCGTGGAAGAAATGGACGTAAGAACAACAATGGAGAAGGGCAGGGGTTTGATGGAGAGGTGGGAGAGAGGGAAGAAAGTGCCTCAACTCAGGGTCCAAAGCCAGGAAGAGGCAGGGGCAGAGGCAGAAATGACAATGGGAGAAAACTATGGGGAGGCAGTGAGCAGAGTGAAAGGCCAGGGAGGGAGAGTGCCCCTGCACCAGTGAAGAATGAACAGAAGGCAGAGAAGGAGAGCAGCCCAGTGGCAACACCCAGCATAACAAGTTCAGGCAAGGAGGATGAGCAGACCCAGAGAGACAGACTCATGGAGCAGCTGATGAAGGGAGTGTATGAGTGCATGGTCTGTTGTGACCGCATCAAGCAGCACCACGCTATATGGTCCTGTGTCAACTGTTACAACTGCTTCCATTTAGGATGCATAAAGAAATGGGCAAAAAGTTCTAGTGGAGGTGAGAGATGGATTGACAGAACATTGTTTGGAATTAGAAAAGTTATTCTTTAATGTGTAGCTCCAACAAAAAGTTAAAATTATAAAGCTAAATATTTATGTTATAAAACAGCAGAAACTCTTGAATAACATTCTTGTAAATTAAATACCCAGTTATCAAATTAGGAATACAGGAATATAAGTAGTAAGATGTTTCCAAAATGAATATACATGGCAGTAGAAAATATAACCTCCTTTGCCTAATTCTTTCTCTTCCTTGATTATGAAATTAGATTTACTCAAACATCATCTCTTTATTCCAATAGACTCTGGCTGGAGGTGTCCAGCCTGCCAAGCAGCCACGCCAAAAGTTCCAAATGCCTACCTCTGTTTTTGTGGCAAATTACGTGAACCAGAGTGGAACCGACGTGACACACCACATTCATGTGGAGAGGTGTGTGGTCGAGGAAGGAAGATTGACTGGTGTAATCATAAGTGCAATATTCTATGCCATCCAGGACCATGCCCTCCTTGCACAGCATATGTTAAGAAGTTAGTAGTTCATTTGTGTTCTATTGGATATTTTAGTATTGCTAATGTTGGCATATAGTGTGAATTTATTTTTATTTGATTCTTTTGGATATTTTATTATTGCTAATGTTGGCATATAGTGTGCATTTTG
>NC_091562.1:21351545-21364045 GCF_042767895.1 Penaeus vannamei
AAATATATATATATATATATAAATATATATATATAAATATATATATATATATATAAATATATATATATAAATATATATATATATATATAAATATATATATAAATATATATGTATATGTATAATTATATATAAATATATAATATATATGTAAATATATATACATATATAAATATAAATATATATATAAATATATATATATATATATATATATATATATATATATATATATATATATATATGTAGAAATATATATACATTAATATACATATATATTAATATATATGAATATATATATATATGAATATATATATATATATATATATATATATATATATATATATATATATATATATATATATATATATATATATATATATATATACATTAATATACATATATATTAATATATATGAACATATATATATATGAATATATATATATATATATATATATATATATATATATATATATATATATATATATATATATATATATATATATATATATATATATATATATATATATATACATATATATATATATTTTTTTTTTATAAATATATATATAAATAACTATATATATACATAAATATATATATATATATAAATATATATATATATATATATATATATTTATATATGTAAATATATAAATATATATATATATACAAATGTACATATATATATATATATAAATATACATATATATATAAATATATATATATATAAATATACATATATATATATAAATATACATATATATATAAATATACATATATATATATATATATATATATATATGTATATATATATATATATGTATATATATGTATATATATATAAATATATATATATATATATTTCTATTAGATATTTGAAAACTTGCAAAAATACCACCTGAGTTACAAAAAAAGATAAAGTAAAAGTATATCTGAAAAATGATTGGTGCCAAGGATTAACCCCTAAAGTCTAGCTAATGAGAATATCCCTTCACATGCCATCACAGAAAAATTTGGGTGTGGGCTGGGGTGACGCAAACTTGCTGATATGAGAATTTCTGCTGAATGTCAGTGTGAAAGGAATAACTCACCACAAGTGCAAAAAGGTCTTGGAGGGTGATTGGATTCATTTGGAATTTGAGTAGGGGCTTTAACATTATTTCCTTCTATAAATGAGGGTAGAATGTACTGGCCATGAGCCATGACTGGAAGAGCACCAGCTCCACTGAGGACACTATTTCCATGCTCAGGATCCTATTCCTGCACAGTTTCAGGATATTACCATCTGGATAAAGCAAATCAAATAACAAAGATAAACAATGGAAAATGGCAAAAAAGCTAAAAACTCCTATGCAGAAAGAGAAAATAACAGGGAGCATGGAGTCTTGTGTGCTGGCCTAGAAGCCTTGCACCCAGCAGTGGCCACCCAAGAAAGCCTAATGCCCTTATTTTGGGCCACATGATAGGAGTGAAGCATCCTGATCTAATAGGTTAACATTACACTTGTCATTCCCTAAAACTAAAACATTTAGCTAAAACATTAATTCATTGGCACTCACTCTGCATTACTTCCTGCTGACAGTCACCACAGGGCCCAGAATGACATAGCTTTTCACAAGTGTGGCCCCCACAGTTCAGCACCTTCCCACACACTCCCTCACAAACAAAGGGCTCCGTGATGCTACAGCGCACGTCTTGACTTTTGGCTCCACAAGGACAGGTTCTTTAAAGGGTATAAGAAGGCAATCATAATTATGAAAAAAAATTATATTCATCTTTATTATCTTTATGAAAAAAGAAAAAAAGAAAAAAAAAAAAAAAAGGAATCAAAATGCACACTATATGCCAACATTAGCAATAATAAAATATCCAAAAGAATCAAATAAAAATAAATTCACACTATATGCCAACATTAGCAATACTAAAATATCCAAAAGAACACAAATGAACTACTAACTTCTTAACATATGCTGTGCAAGGAGGGCATGGTCCTGGATGGCATAGAATATTGCACTTATGATTACACCAGTCAATCTTCCTTCCTCGACCACACACCTCTCCACATGAATGTGGTGTGTCACGTCGGTTCCACTCTGGTTCACGTAATTTGCCACAAAAACAGAGGTAGGCATTTGGAACTTTTGGCGTGGCTGCTTGGCAGGCTGGACACCTCCAGCCAGAGTCTATTGGAATAAAGGGATGATGTTTGAGTAAATCTAATTTCATAATCAAGGAAGAGAAAGAATTAGGCAAAGGAGGTTATATTTTCTACTGCCATGTATATTCATTTTGGAAACATCTTACTACTTATATTCCTGTATTCTTAATTTGATAACTGGGTATTTAATTTACAAGAATGTTATTCAAGAGTTTCTGCTGTTTTATAACAAATATTTAGCTTTATAATTTTAACTTTTTGTTGGAGCTACACATTAAAGAATAACTTTTCTAATTCCAAACAATGTTCTGTCAATCCATCTCTCACCTCCACTAGAACTTTTTGCCCATTTCTTTATGCATCCTAAATGGAAGCAGTTGTAACAGTTGACACAGGACCATATAGCGTGGTGCTGCTTGATGCGGTCACAACAGACCATGCACTCATACACTCCCTTCATCAGCTGCTCCATGAGTCTGTCTCTCTGGGTCTGCTCATCCTCCTTGCCTGAACTTGTTATGCTGGGTGTTGCCACTGGGCTGCTCTCCTTCTCTGCCTTCTGTTCATTCTTCACTGGTGCAGGGGCACTCTCCCTCCCTGGCCTTTCACTCTGCTCACTGCCTCCCCATAGTTTTCTCCCATTGTCATTTCTGCCTCTGCCCCTGCCTCTTCCTGGCTTTGGACCCTGAGTTGAGGCACTTTCTTCCCTCTCTCCCACCTCTCCATCAAACCCCTGCCCTTCTCCATTGTTGTTCTTACGTCCATTTCTTCCACGGCCAAAGTTCTTCTCTTGCCTAAGAGGCCTTTCTTGATCATTAGGTTGATCATAAACATTACTATAACCTCCATTATAAGTCCTCCCATCCTCAGTTCGAACCTGCCTGTTCTTCCATTCCTTCCCTTGCTTTTCCTCTTCAGAATTGTTTCTCTGCTGTCTCTTGTCAACTCCGCCATGACTGCCACCCCAATCATATCTCCCTCGACCACCTCTAGATCTTCTGTCATTGTTATCCAATTCCTTTGTGGGAGGGTTATCTGTACGGCCAAGACTCATCCTCTGCATAAATGCTGCAGTCTCAGCCAGGGCACTTTCCCTATCCCGTTTCTTCTGGTCCTGGTCATATGCAGCTCCTCGAGGTTCATACCAGGTGTAAGGCATGTTTGGCCCTTGACTCAGCCTGTCTGTACCATAGTTTCGCCTTCCTCCTCTTCTTCCCTTTCCTCCCCTTCCCCGATTCATCCCCTTATTCTTCACACCTCCTTCACTTGCAATTCCATTGATAATACCTTCACAATCATTACCTTGGGGACTGACTTTGGCTTCACCTCCAAAGGCTTCATTTTCAATTGCATTTGGATTCCGGGGTAACTCTTTTGTAAAGTTTCCTACTGTATTCCCTGATTTGTTGTTACCAGAGTAAGTCCTGTTCTGAAAACTTGAGTTATTTTGAGGTGCATTTGCATTGACAACATTTCCAACAGAACCATCACTAGTCACTGGTGCACTTTTACCTATTCCTTTTGAAACATTAACTGTACTACTGCCAGATGCTGCCATTGTTTGACTACCACTTGAAAGCATGCTTTGCCCCACTGGCAAAGACCAATTCTGGTCTGTTTTTCCCGAATTATACCTAACATTTGACTTTGGAGGTGGGCCTCTTCTTAAACTATGAGATACAGAATTATACTGCCTTGTATTTGATTGCAAGTCCATCCCTGCCACCTGCGTTGCATTGTTTACGATGTATGTCTGGTAGTTTTCATCACACATCATTCTAGTTCCTGGATTACTAGGTATCACAAAATTACCTTCATACTGCAAGTTCCCTGGATACTGATTTCCCTGCAAGTGGCCATTCCCTTCAAAATGACCATTGCCTTGGAAGTGTGCATTATTCTGGTAGTGATTGTAGCTTGGGTACTGGCTGTTGGCCTGAAACTGGCTATTATTCTGGAACTGGTTATCTCCTTGGTAGTGTCCACTCCCCTGAAACTGGGAATTGTCTTGGCAGAGTACATTACCCTGGAAGTGTGAGATGGGCATCACCCTGGGGTATGACTGAACAAACATGTCTTGGTACCCAGCTTGGAATGGTGGTACCTGCATGGGCTGGTACGTCATGGGTGATGGAAAGTTTGTGCTGTATGCAGAGCCTCTTCCCGGCTGGCTCATTCCTCCGCTGTTCCGGCCAGCTTCTGCCATTCTGCAACTCTGAAAATGAAGGTAGTAACTTTAGGATAGCTTATCTTTTTGCATGGCAAATTACATGTATATAAAAATACAGACAGAGACATTGACAAATACATGTCTTTGCATTCAGAATAAGCTTCATATAATATATTTACATTCAATGATATTTCAAGTTTTCCTTTATTACTTTTTGGATATCCCAAAAAATTTGGCAGCAGCAATAAATATGAAATATTGTCAAATGATTGCCTTAGTCTCCATGCCTTTAGCTTCTTGATGAAGATCAACGTATCTCTACTACACATATTCTGGTAAATTAGAACTTGGACTGGAAGTGTAAAAGCTCTTTCTTGCCAAAAAGTACATGAGAGATGATGGTCTTTGCTGGAGCTTTAGTAGACATAAACTGCAGCAATCAGTATATCACCTGGTAGTGATTACAATGTAGGTCACTAGTGGACATAACATTGTCTTATATTTTCAAACCAAGGCTGAGAATAACAATTACCCCATTAATGCTGGTATATTTTGAAGCCGAAAATAAAAAATTCTGGGCGGCTATAAAATCGGCGGGAGGAGCTTCCCCGGAGTCTGTCCACTTGCCAGCTGCGGCCCGCTGCTGTGTCAGAGCAAAAACCCCTATACAGCGTCACACTGGCGGGATGCCCGGCAATGTTTATTTTTTCAGGTGTCTCATATGTGGGACACCCGTCGTTATTGGGTTAAGAGAGAATCATATTGAGAGTACTAGCACAGGAGGGGTCGTGTTTGTTGCCACCTGCTACTTTGTCCACAACAGCCAAGACATGTACATCCATGCCACCCAGTGGGAAGTGGTTATTAATAAAAAAAGATAAAAATAGGAGAAAATAAGGAACAAAGTCTAATACCTTCTCTAGAAGAATCCTCTATTACACCAGCCTGGCCTGTCTTCAAAGCCACGGGTAACCAACAACAGAATTAATCCGAAGATGACAAGCTCTTTACAAAATTAAGACAAAGAGGTCCATGACCTTCGTGTCCTATCACACATACAAGTTAACAATTTTGCATACCACTCAGGTGGAGGGTGCACCAGCCTCTTATAATAAAGCTTAAAAGGTGAAAGCCATCTGAATGTTAAATAATGGCCAAGTAACTTGCATAATCTATGAAAATCACCAGCCCCTTATTGTGCTTGATCCCACAATCTCCCTTGTGCACCTTCCGCACTCCCCGTCTGCTGAAGCAGGAGGTTCAATTTTGGGCATGTGTTCAAGATTTCTCTTCTGCCATATGGATAACCACATGAACTTGTTACCTCATACACCATAAATTCAGTAAAATAATCAATAAATCTATACGAGCAATCACAGGTCACCATGTATTGGATAATGAATACATATGCAGCCACCTTTAGAAACATAAAATGGAAAATGACATACTTTAATAAGTCAAAAGCACCCTCCCTGATTTTTCCTGCAGCCAAAGCAATAATCTCCGTTTTTGGCCCATTGCCAAACTGTCAAAATGAGCATGACCACAACCACAAATATGCTGAAAAAGAGAAAGAATAAATATGAAACACATAACTTCCCAGAAAATAGACATAATACCGGATTACCTCAACCTTTTCTCTAGCGCCTCTCACACTTCACACGTGATCTACACTGCCACACTCACACCCTTACACACTTATAGGTTCGACCCTGTTGCGCCACGACCTGTAAGAGTGACTAGAGCGAGGAAGAAAAAAGGCTGAGATAGCGAAACCCAGAGGGAAAATAGGCTCAAATCCTTGCACTTTTCTTACCAACTTTCTCGCCCTCTCTAGCTCGCTAAAAGCACTAAGGGCTCTTGCATGGCCACGGTCATCTTGTCTAGCTTGCGGAGGGGATTCCACACACTCACTTTGAAGACTCAAGGTTGAACGGGAGAAGACACAATGACTTTTTTAATCTTTAATGATAATTTCCTCGGCCTCAACACGGGCTGAACGGAGTTGCCAGATGCACGATGTATGATATCCTTGATATGTGTCATTTCTTTCCTATTTCAAATCGTTTTATACTTAATTTTGGAGGTTTTTAGGGCTTTCGTGTTATTTAGATTTGTCTAGTAAAAATAATAACTATCATGGGATATGAGTTAGTTTCATTTTTTTCTATGAAAGGAGGTTTTGGTTTCTTTAATGCGAATGCTTTCATGTGTTTTGAAGCCTTTTTTTCAATGTGTGTTGGTGATTGCTTTATGATGATTCTATAATGAAAATGGTAGAGTCGATTACTAGATGTATAAGGATGGCGTAATGGTTACAGATATCTCGAGTATCATAAATACACGGGGATACAAAATCTAATGAAATATTTGAAAATGTTAATTCTGACAAGTGTAAATCACATCAAACAATCGTTCTAAATCATTTGTCCAATCCTTCCTCTCAGTTGTGCCAATCATGATTAGACAACTGATTTCCTGAAAAATAACTATCTTTTACTGGAGACCAAAAACATTCGAAACAAATTTTAATTAAACTACTACGCAAAAGAAAACTTAAAATCATTCAGTAAAATAGCATATGCAAATGATACCAGCCTGAAGTAGATACACTGTGGTAACTTATTCGATGAAAGAGCTTTTGAGATATTTTTGACGCCAACTCGAATGCACAGTGTTTACGGTGTGCATGGAAAGCGTGCTAAGGCTTTATGTTCTCTTCACCCATTCGCCACTCAACTAACAAATTATATGTAAAGATGTGTATGGGGAAAAGGCAAAATCGTAATCAAGATACGCGGGAGACTTAGTATTTTCTGCTATAAGCAGATATTCTCTCATTATAGCGAGAAGACTGCTGTCTAGCTGCTTAATTTTCCGTTTAATCTTGTTTCTCATATTAATAAATTTTCAAAATGTCCGTGGTTATCGAGACGACGATTGGCGACATAACCGTGGATTTGTTCACGGAAGAGAGACCCAGAAGTAGGTGGTTTCAGAATTGTAGTTCTGTATAATATATTTTGTAGGTATGAGATTGGATTGATTAATGACCAGTACCGGTAGCTGGCTTATGGTAACAAATCTGTAGTCAGCAGTTCTAGTAATTTCATATAGTGTAATTTTACACTGTTTCAAAGTTGCTGCCTACCACCAGCTGATTCTACAAGAGAGCTGTGGACTTGCTTTAGTGTCTTAGAAAATTAGAAGACTAATGCTGCGTTCGGAACTCCTTGTCTTGCTCGTCCAGACAACTTGTCCAGAGCCAGCAGGACAAATGGGCTCCATTCGGAACCTCCAAGACCCAGAATGCAACCGGCTCGAATGTAAACATTCACTTTTGTATCATACCAATGTCTTTATTTTACACGCTGCACCAGACTGTAGAGGTTTGTCTGCATGAGAATGCGTTCCCTTTACAGAAAATATTTGGTTAAATTCTGTCTGCGCCAATGTAGTTCTCGGGTAACTTTCCACGCAAGCTTAGTTCTTTTTTAGTTCATCTTCCGCGCATAATATTCCTTTAATCTTTCCGCGCTCTTGTTTCATCATCCATCCACAGATCCATCTGCGCAAATGTACACTAAATGATGTTTTCTGCACATGAAAAAATATAATATTCCCCAAGCAAGAAAAATACTCTACAGTTTGGATGCTGCATAGGTTTTATAATTACTTTGATGCGTATTTAACTTGCCTGCAAGTGACAAACACAAAAAATAAATATATACATATATCCTTTGAGAACATTAATAAAGGGCCATAAAATTACCCATCAATATCTTGTGATTTCCTGCAACTGTCAACGTTTACATATAAAAGCTATTGTGACATCATCTCGTCCTGTTCACCCACCTTCACAGGAGGACCAGCTGGACAAGATGGACAACTTTTAGATATAGTATAAGTTGTAGAGGTTCCGAACAGTCAAAATATCTCGTCCAACTAATCTGGACGAGCAGGACGAGCAGTTTTGGACGCAGCATAAGAGATTAAGGGGACCGTCCCTGAGAATGGCCACCTTTCCCTACTCTATACATCATAAAAAAATATCGGTTAGAGATAACTGATTGATTCTTTTTGCATGCTATAGAGCAAAGAATTGCGCTTCGTTATATATATAAATTTTAACTTTGCTCCCCCATTGGGGGGGGGGCACCCCCAAAAAGTTGAAAAAAATCGCTATTTTTTTTGGTATGTCTTCGGTACTTCCCAACTATCAGAGCTCTTTACAGAATATTCCCCCAAAAATGCTAGTGTTAGATCAACTCTAGCCTATAGCCATGTAAAAGGCCGAATTTTGAATTTCCTTTTTTTTTTTGGCGGGGGACAGCTTGACATAGAGAACTATTTTTGAATGCGTTTTTCAGCATTAAAATATTATTATTTTTTGATTAAGGCAAAAATTCAAAAATCGGCCTTTTACATGGCTATGGGACGCCGAGGCTCTAGTGAAAGCAACAAACTGCATTTGGATCGCATGAAAATTACGTGAGTTGGGAAGTACCGAAGCTTCATAAAAAAATAGCCGAGCTACGGCGTTTTGTATTTGGCACCTTGCCAAAGTTCGTTATCTCTGTTATTTTTCTCTGAATCTAATGATATTATATATCAAAAAAACGCTTATTTAGTGTACTTTGCAATGCAATGATTACCAAGACAATAGGAATTTTCATGTTTAATAGGGACGCTATTCTGTAAAGGTATGTCACTTTTTTTTTTTTTTTTTTTTCGTTGTTCACTAAAGTTGATATTTTCGTGTGAAAAGCTTAATAAATGCATTTTACCATAGAGACAACTAATCTAAACCAGATAAAAACCTTTTTTTAAAAAAAATATTTTTTTTATTTTCCATTTTATTTTTTATTTATTTTTTATTTTTGAAGAAATGGGGAACTGTGGATGGCAACATTAGTACAAAATCATTCTAATTATAAAGTCCTGGCATGAATACAACATGGTGGTTCAATTTTGAGAATTTCAAAAGCATATGAATTTAGTACATTGAATTCGAGAACTTACGAAAGTCGTTGAATATTCCCCATGCCTCACACAGGGGGGGGGGAGGGGGAGATGGTCACTGGGTGTTTATAATTTTCGAGGAGGATCATATGTACGTGAACGCACGCACATAAAGTTAAAAAGATTAATCATCATCATTTAGTAGGCCTACATTGACTTTCATATCTAAATAATAAAATTTATTAGTTATCCCTCTCATACCCATTTTCTTTGATAATTGTCAATATTAACAGATTGCAAGGGAGAACAAGTGTAAAGTTTATGATTAGCCATTTGCACCCATTATCTTTACTAAGAAGTGCATAAAATCATGCAGATGCCTATGTGTTGTGGGATATTTGCCAATTTATGGTGCCTAAGACTTACGGTAACGTCTAAACATATTCATTTTTATCGGGAACGCACGAAACGGATGCGATAGCTTTTTGAACGCCAGACGAAGACTACGCATACAACCGAGCTCAAAATTCCATATAGTTTTTATTTCAGAGCAGGTATTACTGAGTACTATCATCTTCAACATGAAATAATCTGTATCTCGCTTATACATCCGAAGTTTAAAAATCCGACATTTAGGTAACATTCGTATTGAATTGGTCTTTACAACGGTAACTACCAATTTCAAATCAATTCAAACTGCCCCCTGCTGTGATGTACCGACCGTTGAGCGAAATGTAACGGAAATATTTCAATCCTTCCTTATAAGGCTATTTTTAAACATTAGTGCTTCGTATGTGATATACGTATATATTACCACGTAAACTAAAACATATTACCAGGGAGTCTCGATCAAAGCATATTTCGTGTGTAAAAGGACACAAAACATACATTTTTTTTTAGATATATTTCACAAAATATTTCGTCATAAATCACGGTGATATAATTTTTTCCTGATATTGGTATAAAAGTGTTCCTTGAACATTCACGAACTCATATCTATGCGCAATGTCATAATTAAATGCCTTATGCACGATTGCCGCAAGCAAAAGTCCACATAGGTGTACCTGGGCGCTCAATAGCGACGTACCTCTCCGGGTGCTGAGGGACTCGCACGCCGGCTGCAAGACAACGAGCCATAGCAGGCGGTTAATACTCGTTTGGTAGTTTCCTCATCCATGTACCTATACTATACGCTAACTATCTTAATTTAACCCCCTCCTCCCCCCTCTCTCAGGGACGGTCCCCTTAAGTCCCCAATTCCACATCACAAAATCTATTCAACAAGTTGCTGTGTGCCCAGTCACAACACCCCAGAAAAATATTGTCTTCAGTTTTGCATGCACACCGCAAGATAGAAGGGATTCTCAAGAGTACCAAGAGGAGTTATATGATTAGTGCTTACCTTGTTCTTTTTTCCTTTATTTGTGGTGTTACCATTTGTGTCTGCAGATTATTTCTTGCAGTGTCGACTGTGACATTTTGTCCTGTACAAGAATATTATCTTCGGTTTGCGTTCGTGCATCCATACCATAAACATTAACATTCTGATCTTTAATAATGTATATGTTGTAAAGAACAAGTTCAGTTTTAAGAGATAGGATTTTTTTCCCTACTTAGTGTAGACCTTTCCAATAGTAATGAAAAATAATCAATGGATTGCTTATGATGTTACCTGGCCATTTATAGTTTTAGTCAGCAGCAACCAGAAGCTTCAATAATGTAGACTATGGAAATTGTTAGGTAAAGTTGAAAGAATATACACTAATAATCATTATGTTAAAAAACTAAATACTAAAGTAAATACATAGAATGTGTATAAGGCTCGGTACCTATAATCAATTGTGAAAGGAGGGACTTGTACTCCCTTCTGCCATGGCAGAACCTAATCAATCAACCAGGTATTTATAAAAGAAATTATCACAAGCTTCCACTTTGCAAGAGTATGTCACTACACAAGGACATATTTATTCATATTGCTGTGTCTTACTCAGTAGAAGTGTCAAAGACACCAAAGATTCTGTCATGACACTAGTTCACAAAGGGAGTCTGGGCAGAATTGGATCTCATGCCATCTTTACCTATCATTAATGTTACACTAAGATCTTTACAGACTTTCAGTTCACATTCTGGACCTTAGTGGATTCCATACCTGGAGTCTATATCTATTCATATTTGTCTGATTTGTATGATAATTATATTCAGTTTTTTTTTTCTTTTTATTATTATTATTATTATTATTTCCCTATTTGTCACCTATTATCTTCCTAGATATCAGGGCCATTAGTCAGCAGCCATTAATGAAAATTACTAAAACTCAATACACATCATAGGGTGTCCAACAATACTGATTTCATATGTATTAGGATTATTATTTGGTAGATTTAATTCATAGATTTTGAAAAATAAACATTACTGCCTTGTGCAGCAACCAAATGTAGTTCCTCAAGTTACTGTGATTTTTGAGCTCTGTCGCAAGCCAAGAAACCTCTACCATATACATTCTGGTAAGATTGAGCTTCTTTATCCTGGCAAATTGTTGTTAAATGGAACCAGTCCATACTCAATCCTGCCATCATTAAGGCCCTATCACACTAGCATTTTTTCTGTCAATTTCTTTCTCTGCAAGGATCATCTACAAACTGAACGCCTCCCAGACCAAGATGGTTATGACCGTTTCCATCTGAATAATTTCCGTGTTGATCTTGTGCTATTAATAAATTAGATAAGATGAGTGAAAGTAAACATAAGCTAATATTTTAGAACTTTCATATATACAATATACATCATCATATTTCTTTAAAATAATGTAATATGTATGGGAATATTTGTGTGATTCTCGGGACCTTACTCCGATAGCGTCATATTTGTTTACATGATTTTCATACAAAGTTCATTCAGAAAAGAAAAAAATTGACAGAAAAAGTGCTAAAGTGATAAGGCCTTTAGAGGTTTCTTGACTTTTTTTTACATGGTGTCAGGTGATGTAGTACTTTTTTGGACAAGCACCCAATACCCAAATGTTATTAAAAATGGTATATGAATATATGTATTTTAAAAACATTAAAATGAAGGTATAGATACAAAAGATATCCTTCTGCAACACTTGCTTTTTAGCATTAACAAGATATTTATTGTTCTAGAATGATGTACCAGAGAAAATGCAGAGCCTTGTATGTATACAGGATGGCAAAGAAACTATTCAAAAGGCTTTA
>NC_091562.1:21407915-21415415 GCF_042767895.1 Penaeus vannamei
ATGTGTGGGGTGTGTGTATGTGCGTGTGGGGTGTGTGTATGTGCGTGTGTATGTGTTTATGTGTAGAGTGTGTGTATGTATGAAGTGTATGTGTGAAATTTGTGTGTGTGTGTGGGGTGTGTGTGTGTGTGTGGGGTGTGTGTGTGTGTGTGGAGTGTGTGTATGTGTGTGGAGTGTATGTGTGTGTGTGTGTGTGTGTGTGTGTGTGTGTGTGTGTGTGTGTGTGTGTGCGTGCGGTGTGTGTGCGTGCGGTGTGTGTGCGTGCGGTGTGTGTGTGTGCGGTGTGTGTGTGTGGGGTGTGTGTGTGTGGAGTGTGTGTGTGTGTGTGTGCAATGTGTGTGTCTATGTACGTAGTGTGAGGTGTGTGTGTGTGTGTGTGTGTGTGTGTGTGTGTGTGTGTGTGTGTGTGTGTGTGGAGTGTGTGTGTGTGTGGAGTGTGTGTGTGTGGAGTGTGTGTGTGTGTGGAGTGTGTGTGTGGGGTGTGTGTGGTGTGTGTGTGTGTGTGTGTGGAGTGTGAATGTAGTGTGTGTATGTAGTGTGTGTGTGTGTGTGTGTGTGTGTGTGTGTGTGTGTGTGTGTGTGCGTGTGTGTGTGTGTGCGTGTGTGTGTGTGTGCGTGTGTGTGTGTCTGTGTGGAGTGTGTGTGGAGTGTGTGTGTGGAGTGTGTGTGTGGAGTGTGTGTGTGGTGTGTCTGTGTGGAGTGTGTGTGTGTGTGGCGTGTGTGTGTGTGGAGTGTGTGAGTGTATGGAGTGTTTGGGTGTGTGTGTGGGGGGGGGGCGTGTTGGGTGTGTGTGTGGAGTGTGTATGCGGTATGTGTGCGTGTGCGTGTGTGTGGTTTGTGGAGTGTGTGTGTGTGTGTGAAGTGTGTGAGTGTATGGAGTGTTTGTGTGTGTGGGGGGGGGGGGTGCGTGTTGTGTGTGTTGGGGGGGGGGGTGCGTGGTGTGTGTCCGTGGATTGTGTGCGTGGTGTGTGTGCGTGGTTTGTGTGCGCGTGATGTGTGTGTGTGTGTGTGTATGTGTATGGTGCGTGTGTGTGTGCGTGCGTGGTGTATGAGGTGTGGTGTGTGTATGTGCGTGGTGTGTGTGGGTGTGCGCGCGTGGTGCGTGTGTGTGCGCGAAGTGCGTGGGTGCGCGTGGTGCGTGCGTGTGTGTGCGCGTGGTGCGTGCGTGTGTGTGCGCGTGGTGCGTGCGTGTGTGTGCGCGTGGTGCGTGCGTGTGTGTGCGCGTGGTGCGTGCGTGTGTGCGCGCGTGGTGCGTGCGTGTGTGTGCGCGTGGTGCGTGCGTGCGTGTGTGTGCGCGTGGTGCGTGCGTGCGTGTGTGTGCGCGTGGTGCGTGCGTGTGTGTGCGCGTGGTGCGTGCGTGTGTGTGTGCGCGGTACGTGCGTGTGTGTGCGTGGTGCGTGCGTGTGTGTGTGTGCGTGGTGCGTGCGTGTGTGTGTGTGCGTGGTGCGTGCGTGTGTGTGTGTGCGTGGTGCGTGCGTGTGTGTGTGCGTGGTGCGTGCGTGTGTGTGTGCGCGTGGTGCGTGCGTGTGTGCGCGTGGTGCGTGCGTGTGTGTGTGTGGTGTGCGTGGTGTGTGTATGTAGGTGTGCGTGGTGTGCGTATGTAGGTGTGCGTGGTGTGTGTATGTAGTGTGTGTGCGCGTGTGTATGTAGGTGTGCGTGGTATGTGTATGTAGGTGTGCGTGGTGTGTGTATGTAGGTGTGCGTGGTGTGTGTATGTAGGTGTGCGTGGTGTGTGTATGTAGGTGTGCGTGGTGTGTGTATGTAGGTGTGCGTGGTGTGTGTATGTAGGTGTGCGTGGTGTGTGTATGTAGGTGTGCGTGGTGTGTGTATGTGTGCGTGGTGTGTGTATGTATGTGTGCGTGGTGTGTGTATGTATGTGTGCGTGGTGTGTGTATGTATGTGAGCGTGGTGTGTGTATGTGTGTGTACATGGTGTGTATGTGTGTGTGCATGGTGTGTGTATGTATGTGTGCGTGGTGTGTGTATGTATGTGTGCGTGGTGTGTGTATGTATGTGTGCGTGGTGTGTGTATGTATGTGTGCGTGGTGTGTGTATGTATGTGTGCATGGTGTGTGTATGTATGTGTGCGTGGTGTGTATGTATGTGTGCGTGGTGTGTGTATGTATGTGTGCGTGGTGTGTGTATGTAGGTGTGCGTGGTGTGTGTATGTAGGTGTGCGTGGTGTGTGTATGTAGGTGTGCGTGGTGTGTGTATGTAGGTGTGCGTGGTGTATGTATGTAGGTGTGCGTGGTGTGTGTATGTATGTGTGCGTGGTGTGTGTATGTATGTGTGCGTGGTGTCTGTATGTGTGCGTGGTGTGTCTGTATGTGTGCGTGGTGTGTGTCTGTATGTGTGCGTGGTGTGTCTGTATGTGTGCGTGGTGTGTCTGTATGTGTGCGTGGTGTGTGTCTGTATGTGTGCGTGGTGTGTCTGTATGTGTGCGTGGTGTGTGTCTGTATGTGTGCGTGGTGTGTGTCTGTATGTGTGCGTGGTGTGTGTCTGTAGGTGTGCGTGGTGTGTGTCTGTAGGTGTGCGTGGTGTGTGTCTGTAGGTGTGCGTGGTGTGTGTCTGTATGTGTGCGTGGTGTGTGTGTGTGCGTGGTGTGTATGTGTACGTGGTGTGTGTATGTGTACGTGGTGTGTATGTATGTGTACGTGGTGTGTGTATGTATGTGTACGTGGTGTGTGTATGTATGTGTACGTGGTGTGTGTATGTATGTGTACGTGGTGTGTGTATGTATGTGTACGTGGTGTGTGTATGTATGTGTACGTGGTGTGTGTATGTATGTGTACGTGGTGTGTGTATGTATGTGTACGTGGTGTGTGTATGTATGTGTGTGTGGTGTGTGTATGTATGTGTGCGTGGTGTGTGTATGTATGTGTGCGTGGTGTGTGTATGCATGTGTGCGTGGTGTGTGTATGCATGTGTGCGTGGTGTGTGTATGCATGTGTGCGTGGTGTGTGTCCGTGGTGCGTGTATGTGTGCGTGATGTGTGTGTGTGTGCGCGCGTGGTGTGTGTGTGTGTGTGTGCGCGCGTGGTGTGTGTGTGTGTGTGTGCGCGTGGTGTGTGTGTGTGTGCGCGTGGTGTGTGTGTGTGTGCGCGTGGTGTGTGTGTGTGTGTGCGTGGTGTGTGTGTGTGTGTGTGTGCGCGTGGTGTGTGTGTGTGTGTGTGCGCGTGGTGTGTGTGCGCGTGGTGTGTGTGTGTGTGTGCGCGTGGTGTGTGTGCGCGTGGTGTGTGTGTGTGTGTGTGCGCGTGGTGTGTGTGTGTGTGTGTGTTCGCGTGGTGTGTGCGCGTGGTGTGTGTGTGTGTGTGTGTGTGTGTGTGTGTGTGTGTGTGTGCGTGGTGTGTGTGTGTGCGCGCGTGGTGGGTGTGTGTGTGCGCGCGTGGTGTGTGTGTGTGCGCGCGTGGTGTGTGTGTGTGCGCGCGTGGTGTGTGTGTGTGCGCGCGTGGTATGTGTGTGTGTGCGCGCGTGGTGTGTGTGCGCGCGCGTGGTGTGTGTGTGTGTGCGCGCGGGGTGTGTGTGTGTGCGCGCGTGGTGTGTGTGTGTGTGTGTGTGTGTGTGTGTGTGTGTGTGTGTGTGTGTGTGTGTGTGTGTGTGTGTGTGTGTGTGTCTGTGAGCGCGTGGTGTGTGTGTCTGTGAGTGCGTGGTGTGTGTGTCTGTGAGCGCGTGGTGTGTGTGTCTGTGAGCGCGTGGTGTGTGTGTCTGTGTGCGCGTGGTGTGTGTGTCTGTGAGCGCGTGGTGTGTGTGTCTGTGTGCGCGTGGTGTGTGTGTGTGTCTGTGCGCGTGGTATGTGTGCGTGGTGTGTGCGTATGTGTGCGAGGTGTGTGTGTATGTGTGCGTGGTGTGTGTATGTGTGCGTGGTGTGTGTATGTGTGCGTGGTGTGTGTATGTGTGCGTGGTGTGTGTATGTGTGCGTGGTGTGTGTATGTGTGCGTGGTGTGTGTATGTGTGCGTGGTGTATGTATGTGCGTGTGGTGTATGTATGTACGCGTGGTGTATGTATGTACGCGTGGTGTATGTATGTGCGCGTGGTGTATGTATGTGCGTGTGGTGTATGTATGTACGCGTGGTGTATGTATGTACGCGTGGTGTATGTATGTGCATGTGGTGTATGTATATGCGCGTGGTGTATGTATGTGCGTGTGGTGTATGTATGTGCGTGTGGTGTATGTGTGCGTGGTGTGAGTGTGCGCGCGCGTGGCTTGTGTCTGTGTGCGCGTAGTGTGTGATGTGTGTGTGATGTGTGTGATGTGTGTGTGATGTGTGTGTGATGTGTGTGTGATGTGTGTGTGTGTGTGTGTGTGTGTGTGTGTGTGTGTGTGTGTGTGTGTGTGTGTGTGTGTGTGTGTGTGTGTGTGTGTGTGTAAGCAAACTTGTGTACAAGATTTGGTTCAAGTTTGGGAGTGTAAGCGGGTGCTTGCGGGACTGCGTGTTTATGATGCTCCTTAGACTCGTGACCCACATCATCGATACGAATGGCTCACTTCACCGGAGTGCCCCGTTGGCTGGTTAGATCCGACGTCCGGTTCAATGAGATTTGCCGTTGCGCGGAGTAGTTGCAAATGCTGACCAACGGCTCCTAGTCTATGAAACCTCCTCCTCCAACTCGCAATAGCTCTGGTTTCCTCTCCTCTCCTTCCCGCCATCCGCCCTCTCCATTTCAACCCTATATCATTTCATCTACATCGACTCCTTTTCCGGAATATAATGAAATCCATCAATAGCGATGATGGCCATCAAAGGAACCTTCGTATGCTAATTAAAAATGATGTAAGTCCAGGTAATATGACACTGACTGTTTACACTCGCACCCATCAATACTAAAAAAAAACGATCACAACAAAGTGATTACGTTATCAAAAACATTTTACTTCTTGAGACTAGCAGATTTAGGTCTAAACTATTGCTGATTTCACACAATAACGTGTGCCAATTAGTGAAAATCCCATTGATATTTTTTGAGATAGACAAGCCCAAAATTGTATACACCAGCAAGCGCTTGCCATAGCATACCATTTAGCCAAACGCTTGTACTGGAACCAAAATGCTATATTACTTCTAAAATTAACTCATCGACTTCTCCATAACTCATTTTACAAAAGCTTGGCCATGAAACAAAACAAACAGCCTAACAGCTTCGATTGAGTGAGGAATTCTGCTGGTACAACAAATGAAGAAAAACAAGAGTAAGTAAAATGAAGATAAATTACTCGATATAAAGCCTGGCAGCGTAAGTTGCCAGGTACCGCTTGAGAAGCAGTCGTCAAATTTTACAAAACACACAACTTAAATGAAACTCACCGTATGGCTATGATCCGTGCGTCCAGTCAGTGGGATTTGGTAGCACTTGGATATAAAGCTGAACGTTGTTAAACAGAACAGTAATGGTAAAAACAATCAGGGACAAAGAAGTAAGCGTACTCGCCAGGCAGGCAAACTTGCTTCAAAAACTGCTACACTAATGCACTAAAACACATTCACTAGACTCATCACTTTATCACTACAATATTTTTTCTTTAAATAGAGGACGCTTACAACTACACAAAATAAGCGGACGTCATATTTTTTCCTTGGACACAACTTCACTGGTGGATATCCCAGATTTGGCAACACTCAGGTCCAAAAATCCAACCAAACCACCAATAATAACAATAAGTTCGATTTCAGGCGTCGTATCCCATAACTCACCGAAGATATCCTAAGATTCGCGACTGTCACACACTATACAATCCTTCCTTTGCCGCGGGCATTCGAAAAATCCACTCTTTAATGCCCATATAGGTCGTAAATGCTTAAAACCCGAGCCCAGTGACGGTGGCTGGGGATGCGCTTGGCTCTGCAGTCGGCCAGAATCTGGACGCCTCGGCACCAGGAACCTCCTCACACGCGCTCACCACACAACGCTCGCTTTCAGCCACGCTTTTCTCGAGGGCCTTTCGCGTTTTGTACACTTTCTTCGTAGATTCCAGATATTTGTCTACCGCAAGGCCGATGTGCTTATAACGAATATCTAAATACTAAGCGCAAGTAAGCGTAAAATAGCCTTCAAGTTGCAACGATACCGAGACCCTGTAACCTCAGATGCCGGCAGCGACCATACGCTCTTAAGCCCCATTTTTGATACATGCATCAGAATCGCTTGCAAATATTCTTTCACGGCCGTAATATCTGGCGCCATGTGAATTTGGTTCCAAGAACATTCTTTTGTCGATTCTTTATATTTACTTAACGCTGTTCAGAGTGAAAATCACCAACATTTAGCAGAGCGCTTGGGTTGGTACTGCCAGCAACTACCATGGGTTCAAGTTTACAGCTACGAACCATTGTTATTTATGTAGGCCTACTTGGATATATTTTGTTTCCAATAACAGTATTAATATGAGTTAGTTGACATTATGCATAACTCGCACGCAATCACTGATTTTAAGAATCTGAATGATATTTTAAGACACAAATCACGTTGAAGCGAAAAGATTGGTATTTTCGCTTGACACTACAAGTAACATTTTAGTTTTTTCCTCGTTCGTGCCTGAAATAACGATTCAATCAAATTTTCAAAAGTCAATTAAAGACCAAGCAAGTTTTCTTCTTGAAACATTTCACATGGCTTTCGTTTTATTTATCTAGGAACCACTATGAGAAGTGTTGTCCCAATTTTTTGTACTTGTGCCTATCTGATATTTTCGGGTTGATTAATATGCGGATAAAGAAACTGACATATTTTAGGTCGTTTCAGGGAAGCTAGGAAACCTTTTTTTTTTTTTTTTATAACACTTTTCAGATTCATGTTAGTATGCCTAGTTTGCGTATTCCATGTTGCGGGAAGGCGAGTGAAAGAAATGAGAATATTCAATTTATCAGAGAACCCGCCCTGCCTTTAAACTATTTAGGGTACACTAAAAGTCACAGCTCGAAAATTGTATTTATTTATTCGTTGAGTTCCAATATTCGTCCTACATCTGTTGGAACAACGTCGTCGCAAATTAATGCATATACAAATTTTCTTGTAAATGACAGCAGTACAGTAACGGTTCATATTCATCTATAGCATCAATAGTACAAATCGTCCTAGTTGCGTATAATGATATTAATCATAAAGATATATACGTCTAACTAATTCACATTTAAAACTAGTTATCTGAAGACATTTGGCAGTTCAGCACATTCGCCAAGCTGAGATGAGCATCCGAGCCGGCCATCGCTACACTCCACGTATTTTCCAACGATCTCGTCTCAACGTTCCTATTTATTAATAATCTCTAAGTCATTATGGATTGAGGCAAGTCTTGAGTAGAGTTCATTCTGATAATCATAATAAGTTTGGAGACTTAACAAACTTACTAGATATGCAAAAGACAATTCGCCTTACGAAAGTGTAACAAACCATAGTTTCCCCGAGAGGTAAACCTACAGATACTAGGAAGATCCGAAATTTATCCGAATTTGAGAAGCATGGCAAGGGGTCTCGGTGACATAGTGTTGAATACAAGCGCGTTTGC
>NC_091562.1:21457915-21460415 GCF_042767895.1 Penaeus vannamei
CATGTATGTGTGAATAAGCGAACAATTACCGCGGCAAGTAAAGGGAAAGTGATTTTCAAAACACACCATATGTATAAATTCACAGAATGAACGTGAAACACAAACAGGAATGAAGGAACTACTAATAAAAATAGCATAAGTGAAGCAAAGATTACTGTAAATTCGCAACAATAGGCACGAATAATATACGCGGGAAAACCTATACATTACGATAATTTGAATAAATTGAAATATTTGCTCTGAAAAAGTAAAACATATTGTGGTGTGAAGACAACAAAAATACGATAGTCTGAAAGACACAAATAACACAACAATAAACATCAATCAAAGAATGGTTAGGGCGGGGGAGTGAGGTGGGGGAGTGAGGTGAGTGGACACAGTGACCTCAGTGTGTAACTTCGTTGTGAAGTAAAACAATTATTTACAGTGAGAAATTTTGTAATATAGAAATAGTAGTTAAGAAAAGGCAACTTATATGTAAGGTGTGGGTGGGTTTAGGGAGGACGAATAGTCAAACTGGCACTGAAGAGGTACACTTACTCTTAAAAGTAGCGAGAGAGTATCGGTGGTGTAGGGTCGAAGTGTGATTTCATGGCTTGTGCTGACGAAGGTTCGTGAAGACTTGGCGAGAGTGGGAAGGGGAATTAATCTTCAGCGACTTCGTCGGAAGCTAGCATTGGCGTGAGTTGTCAGCATGGCGTAGTGTGGCAGACATGGTGTGGGTGCGTGAATCTTGGTAGTGATGGCTGGCGTTAAGGTGAGGAGGCACTTAGGCAGGAGCTTCTTTCAGGAATATTCGGCGTTGTGAAGTTCTTCCACTGCTAGCCACCAGTTGTGAAGTTGGGGGGGTGGAGGTGGTGGTGCATGAAAGGGGACTTCAATGAGCAGTTTATTGAGGAGGTAAAGGTGTGTCCCCTGAGAGTGACCCCACGCCCCGAGGGCGGAGGGCGAGGAGAGTGACCTCCTGCCCTGAGACTGCTCTGCTAGGTCTTGGTCTGCCTCTGTTGCTCTCTCTCTGCCTGATGAGACGTCCTTATATCCAGCGACTCCTTGTCCTGCTAGCGGAGGTGTCTCGTGCCCTATTCTTTGGGTGTTCATTCTTACGGCCGTGACGAAGGGCTGGTCGCCGGAAGAGAATGTCTTGGGCTGGCAAGGAAGGTGCGAAGCCAGGAAGTAAGGCAGCTGCAATGCTTAGGTGTGAAGCCCAACACATCCAGTCCTCCATAGCGCTGACAATGTACATATATAATATATATATGTATATATTATATATATATATATATATATTATATATATATATAAGAGTGTGTTTGTGTTTGTGTGTGTATGTGTATGTTGCGTGTGTGTGTGTGTGTGTGTGCGGTGTGTGTGTATTGCGTGTGCGTGTGCGTGCGTGTGCGTGCGTGTGTGTGTGTGTGTGTGCGTGCGTGTGTGTGTGCGTGCGTGTGTGTGTGTGTGCGTGTAATGTACATACATTCATGCAAGTAGACAGGTAAACGAACGCCTCTCTTGCTACAGCTCCCTCTCCCCCAGTGCTTGATTGTTTCCTCTTTTCCAACTCCTCCCCTTCCCCTGCACTCCAGACCGGGGGAGATTCTTGGCCTCGCCCTTTACAGCAAAACAAAAATAATCTTTTGGCGCGCATTTCTTCTCTGACACGGCGGCCGGCCTGTCCAACCTCTGACTTCACTTCAAATTGAATAGGAGTAGAACTGTCCAATGTTTTTTTTTTTTTTTGCTCTATCCCCCGTGCTCTCGTATTTTGGCTTTACTGCTTTCTCTGTCTCTTCCTTTCTTTTTTTCGTCCGTTACTCAAATGGCCAAGAGCTCTAGAACATTCCGACTCCATTCCACCTTTCTTCTTCTGCATCCTCAGTCTCTTGCTTTGCCTTGCCATCCCCAGGATGTTATCACTTCCCGGTCATATATCTTTATTATATTTATTCTCCCTCGCTCAATCGTCTACATTGATTCATTTAATTCATTTATGCATGGTCACACCCACACGCACACGCAGATACTAAAAACAATTTCCTCCCACTCCCTTTTTCTTTCAAAATCTCACCCGCACATTCCAGATGCTGTTCTGTGGTGCACAGATCTGTCCTAGATATATTTTTTTCTGATTTTTTGTGCATTTTCTGTTGTCCCAGTTTGCTTTGGTTCTTGGTCACATTTTCATCCTTATATACACTATTGATTTTTCTTCCTATGTGTAATTTTAGAATTGTTGTAACAGAACAAAAGTACATGTTTTCAGTGAAATTATCGTAGTACATCATGTAGTGATTTAACCATCTCAAAAATATGTTTCTCATAAATGTAGATAATTTGTATTAATTTCTTTCAAAGCCTTGCGACACGACATTCCCTTAGTGTCTCCTGTGTCTTCATTAATCCATTTCCAGGTTCGATTTGGATTTCAGTCTCGGAGGCCAAGTCCGAGCAGCATTACTTGTGCTCCTTTATCTGTTTACTCTTTCACATTCTACGACAAACT
>NC_091562.1:21480415-21487915 GCF_042767895.1 Penaeus vannamei
CAGAGACAGAGACAGAGACAGAGAAAGAGAGAGAGAGAGAGAGAGAGAGAGAGAGAGAGAGAGAGAGAGAGAGAGAAGGATATACACACACACATATGTATATATATATATATATATATATATATATATATATATATGTATATATATATATATAAGATAGACAGATAGATGGATAGACAGATATATGCGTGTATATATGTATATATATATATATATATATATATATATATATATATATATATATATATATATATATACATACACACACACACACACACACACACACACACACACACACACACACACACACACACACACACACACACACACATATATATATATATATATATATATATATATATATATATATATATATATATATATATGTGTGTGTGTGTGTGTGTGTGTGTGTGTGTGTGTGTGTGTGTGTGTGTGTGTGTGTGTGTGTACATATAGACAGAGAGTTTCAGAAAGGAAAGGAGGGAGAGGTCAGAGAATAAATAGGAACAAGGGAAAGGGTGGAGTTTCCACGAGCCTCCGTCCCATGGAAGCCATCCGCCAATTAATGAAGTGGCGCTGGAATGGCGACCTCGGCTCGCGTTCACTTTGTTGCACACTGCTCGCTGCCCTGACCCCGCGGCTCCGTCTTGCAAATCGATAGACATTAAGTTTTCATCTCTCCTCGTTACTGATCACTAGGCGGAAAAGGAGGGGGCCGAACATAAAGAGACGCGTCGAAACCATATGAAAACAAGCGAGCATCCAGACCAACGTACGGGAGGGGTTTCAAAGAGCATCAGAAACCTACAGTGAGACGGTAAGGATCTTGATTCTCAGTTTGTTTGTTTTCACTTGTCCTTTTTCTTGCTCGTTCCTAGATGCATGGGTGTTTGTGTAGGACAATCAATACTACACACGTACTTTTGTTATTATTAATGATGCAGTGAAATAAGCTTAGAAATATAAATAAAGAGGATTTACAGCAACGATTTTTCGCTTTGTCATATCAGCAAGGTGTTCTGTGATCGCCACTTTCGATTTGTAACTGCGTGAATAGTATACGACAAATCTCATGAAATTATATAAACGTCTTCATATCCTGCTCTTGCCATTCGAAGCTAACAAGATAATCTATGGACGGGCTTAATATGCCCAGATCATAAAACACATCCCTCATAAGTGGCTTTAGTTCATGATAAGAATAGACGAAATTAGCCGTGGATCAGAACACAGATTACAGTCCATTCACGGTGCAAATCACTAGGCAAACCCACAGGATGCAACCGGCACCGGGGGCAGCATCAATTACCTGCTTAGTTGCTCCTTATAGATGTAATTGTAGAGCAGTTATGCAATTTGTAGACGCTCGCTGCTACGGTGGATCACAGGGGAGAAGATCCTGAAGGAAATGATAACATGCCACTGTCCCAAGAGTCAGCAGGACCGCGCCGAGGGGCCGGGGACGCACGGAAGGAAATTCATCTTCAGGAAAACGGAGTGAAGCGCAGAGATGATGTCACCCCTGCGAATGTCTGTTATTGAGCTATTAAAGAACTAGATAGATATCACGATTCTTCTCTCCTGTGATAGTGAAGTTTGTGATTGTACGTTTGCCTATTGCTTTTGCCTTCTACTTTGTCCTTTCCAGGTGACCATTGAGACACCTGCCATTGACGGGTGTCTCACTTGACAGTGTTCTGAGATACTCATTTATAAAATATACATTTCACTTTGAGGTCGCATGCGCATCAGTATACTCAACAGTGAAGATAGGATTCTGTTTGCTGCATAGCATGTAACAGTCAACCCCTCTGCGGTACGAGCGGGTGTCTGATGTTAATACTGGGTGCTTGTGCTCTACGCTTCCTCGATCAGCTGCACGGAATGCCGAGCCGTGGACGATTCGCGTCGCCCCTAATTTTCTCACCAAGGCTTCTACTCTTCTTCCCGTCGCGCCTTGTCAGCATCAGGACCGCTGTCCATCTCGTCTGGAGGATTTAATTGAAATCAATCTTAATCTTATGAGGTCTAGCTTCTCTTTGGGCCATGCATTTTTAGTTTCGTTATTCTCCAGAAATCGCTTCTTATATACACACACTCACACGCGCGCGCACACACACACTCACTCACTCATAAACAAACACACACACACACAAAAAAAACAGATTAGAGATACACGAATGCTTAAAACATGTCATGAATTTTCATTGTTTATTGTTTTAAAGGTAGAAACATAGACTCGTTGCATTTTCCCTTGTGTTATATTTAACTATATCCATAATAAAAGTTCAGTTTGTTATTCCTGTTTTTGATCCATTATTAACCAATAAAAAAATATTATGGTCAATGAAATATACAAAATATTCTTTATTCATTTCATTTTGAAATTTTATCGGACAGACAGATTGCACAGATTGTACAGATAACGAAGATAATATTTGCTATCACGTGTTAATGCCTATCTATGGAACTGAATAAACAATCGGTATTTTAATGAAGTAAAACGATTTATCACAACTACAATTCCCCTACTTTGCTGCTGCCGCTCAGCGTCGCAGTCCGGCGCTCATCGGTTCCGAATACGAATCTGGGGTCGGGAGGCTTTAAAAGAGAGATGGAATGTATGTGGATAAAAGGAAAGAGGCAGACACAGAGAAACGGTTGAAATAGAAAATATGGCAGAGGAGAAAGGAAAGAAGAAGATGGAAAAGGGTGAGGAAAAGGAGAAGGAGGAGAAAGAAGAAGAAAAGGGAAGTGCAAGAAAAGGAAGAAGCAGAAGAAAGAGATATAGAGATATAGATATATATAAGAGAGAGAGAGAGAGAGAGAGAGAGAGAGAGAGAGAGACAGAGAGAGAGAGAGAGAGAGAGAGAGAGAGAGAGAGAGAGAGAGAGAGAGAGAGAAAGTTTGAGATAGATAGATAGATAGATAGAGAGAGAAAGAAAGTTTGAGATAGATAGATAGATAGAGAGAGAGAGTTTGAGATAGATAGTGAGATAGATAGATAGATAGATGAGGCAGAAACCAACACACACGCAACCAAACAAAAACAATACTTCAATGAACGTGACAAGGGAGCACAGTAAACAAACAAACAAACAATCTTTTTCTCCTCCTCTTTTGCCAGTTCACTCTCTTTCTCTTCCTTTTTCTCCTCCCTCTATTTTTCCTCCTGACCAGGAGGAGAGGGAGGAGGAGGAGTAGGCGAAGCAGGTAATGGGGTGGATTGTATCAGATAGTCTTAATTTTAGTTTTTCAAGATAGAGAGAGAAGTGGTCACACGAATTGCCAAACCCACTGGCGTCTCCCCGTCAGCTTAATGAGATTGTGTTTCATATGATATTTTAATAATTAGTCCATTATGAGCGGGACGTTTCGCTAGGGATTAGTTGGTTGATTTAAGTTGTCGTGAATTGTACGGTTTGCTGTCCGCGCTCTCGATGCGCTTCGGACGTCGCTACTGTTTTTAACTGCCACTCAGGCTGCGATTGTGGCAATTCCTGGCGTTCTGCTCTCGCGCGAAGTGCAGTGTTGCTCTTTTCACATCTTTCAGGTGACAATGCTATATTTTGATTTGAAAGGTTGATATCAAACAGTTTACAATCCCTGCAAAAAGGCCAGAGAAATATGTCAAACAAAGACGAGGTAAAATCACAGAAAAAAAATAGCTGGAAAAACTTTAAATCTTGGATATATAAAATATATATACAAACATGCACAGAATGTTTATATATATATATATATATATATATATATATATATATATATAGAGAGAGAGAGAGAGAGAGAGAGAGAGAGAGAGAGACTGACAGACAGACAGACATTCATTCTGTATACTCGATGGATTTCAGGAACGAAATTAGCAAAAACCAAAATACTCCGACAGATGATGTGGGGGAAGGCAAACTAAACATGAGCTTGACGACTAAATGATAACTTCTTTTTTTTCCCTTTTTTTAAGATGAACTTGAATTCTTTTGGCTATATATTGGGACAAAGTCAGATTGGCTTATCATTTCAACATTTTCTGAATTGTCCCTCTAGCACAGGGTTGGACAAGCGTGAGTGATGCTTACAAGTAGGAAATAATAAAACAGGAACCTCTTGCTCGTTATTTTTCATTGTTTGGTGCCAAGGACGGAGATGAGTCGGATAGAAAAGGGCTTGCATTGGAAGGAGGAAAGTGGGGTGTTACGCATCACTGTTTCATCCTTTGCATTTACGTTAAAAGCCACACACGTGTATACCCGATGAATCGTGCCAAAGAAAATCATTGGAAGTCACAGCGTCACAGCAGACAGCTGTACAGAATGTATCAGTACACCAAAGGCGATTCCCATGGTCGTCCCAGAGAGAGAGAGAGAGAGAGAGAGAGAGAGAGGGAGAGAGAGAGAGAGAGAGAGAGAGAGAGAGAGAGAGAGAGAGAGAGAGAGAGAGAGAGAGAGAGAGAGAGAAAGGGCCAGTTCATCCCGGCCTAGATATTTTTTAATTATGAGAAGTAGAGGCGACAGGGATTACCATACTCGTATATCCAATTAGAATACAAATAAGTCTGCGCCCGCAAGGGAAGGACATTGTATTCTTCACAGAGAAAAATCGGCTGCAAAAATCCGGAAGGGGGAGATGAAAATCGTGCGCAAGTATATGTTTGCATTGGCTTATAGGCGATGGAAGTTTAATCGGCCACATGTGTTTCGGGAGGTGAGAAAGACGCTGGCTGCGGCCTCTGCACCAAAGCACCGACCAAACGCCCGACGGCACGACTCGCACATGCAGGGCCGCGCCCCGCACGCACTCCAGCACCCTTCCTGAATGGTCCCTCTGCCCTTCTCGCTCTCCGCGCTTCCCTTCTTCCTCGTCTGCCTCCCCTGCCTTTACCCTCCCCTCCTTCGCCGTCTTTTTCCTTGCATCCACTTTCATTATTTATCCCTCTTATCTTTCCCTCTTTATTGTCTTACTTTCATCACATCTCTCCCTGCTCCTGCGTTAACCTGCCCCGTTTCATATAAACCTCCAAGACCAGAGTTCCTTTAACCCAGCCCTCTCTGCTCTTTGTCCGTCCATCATTTCGCTCGCTCCACTGCCTGAGCCCCTCTCCCATACATTCTCCTTTATTCAAACATACCTAATCCTCTTCGTGGCCTTTGGTTTTCTTTTCCTTTCGTCTTTTCTTCCTCCTTGTATCTCCTTTCTCCCTCAGGATATGCTACTTTAATGGGTACCATTTTGACACTCTCTTTCTCTTCATACTTCCCTTTCCCTACATTCTCTCATTCTCTCCCCCACTTTAGAACTCAGTGTTAGTTCTTCCTCCCTTCAACAAAACCAACCGTTCCTTGCCCCTTGCTTCCCTCTCGCGCATTTCGCCTTCAGCTTCTTCTCTCCCTACGAAAGATAAAAGCATGACAAAGGCTGGTTTTCTTTGCGCAAAACATGGCAGAGCCCTAGAAGGCAAATCATGTGTCAGCCAGGATCGGTTATCGCAAATGTTTAAAGATGTGCCTCCCTCGCGGGCTCAGGGGCGCGGGACTCAAAGTTCAGGTCGTTTTCCCTCTCCTCTTGGCGATTCCACATCGTGTCTAACTCCTCTTCTAGTTTTGTATAGTAACTCCTGATGCCCTTTTCCTTCTCCCGTCTTCTCCTTCTTCCTTACGTCATCCTCTTGGCTCCATCCACTCTTACCTGTTCTCCGAGTAGCAAGGGATATGTTTGAAATGAGTTATTATAAACATATCTGGTCAACGGAGAGACTATTATAAAGTAAATGTTGCTTTTCGACGAAATCATGACCATGCATTGCTCCGTCTAAACGTGTACTGGTAATTGCTGTGACTTGACGTTGATTCAGAGTACGATCGAAATCATAATTGGTGGAAGGAGCGATGAATTAAGAAAATGACGATTGTTGGAGGGGCTGGACGATGGCTGAGGTCTAATTCCCATTAGAATTCTCTCCTACACTGTCATCCTTCCCCCTTCGTACCTGCATTAATTACCCTCTCCCCTCTTCCAGTGCATCAATCTCCTCCATTTCCCTCGCCCGTTCCCCTCATCTCTCCTCGCATCATGCATCTGGGTCCGACGTTCTTCTCTTCAAATGTTCTTTGCATCTTTTCCGTCTTCGATTTCTCATTGAGCTTCCGCTGCCTCTCGGCTCCTTCGCGCCGCCCTCGCCCTCTCGCCGGCACCGGAAGCGCCTCTTTAGCTGCTTACCGCGGAACTCACGGCATCGTCACTCCATTGATAATCAATTTTTTTCTCATTTTTGTATTATAATTATCGTTATCATTATTGTTATTGTCATCATTATTATCATTATTGATACTACTATTATTACTACCATTACCATTATTGTTATTATTGATACTTTATTCATGATATTAAAGTTATATCTTTATTATCGTTACTACTATCATTACATTATTGCTGTTGTTCTCCTCATCACCATCATCATCCTATCCCCGTCACCATCAGCATTAATTCCATCCTCCTCCTCCAGATCTGCCTCCAGCGCCAAATGCCTTCCGACCGCCCTCAGCCGGCGCATGTCCGCTTTAGAAGTTAGGTTATGTGGGCGAATAAGGGAATGAAGGAGACGAAGAGGGAAAGAGCGCGGGAGTGACGGATAGAAAGTATAGGGAGGGAGCGAGGAGTAAAGGTGGCACATGAACATGAAGAGAAAAAGGCAAGTGCTGGAAGGAGGAGGAGGAGGAGAGGCCACACAATGGCCGGCGTTGAGGGGATGCGCGCTGCGCCCTTCCAGGGGATGTGGTCCTCGCCGCCCTCCGCGCCCCGCCTTCGCTGCTCGCCCTCTCCCTCTCTTTCTTCCCTCCACTCTTTACCTATCTTTGTTTTCTATCTCCCTCTCTGCCTTTGCTCGCTCTCTTTCTCCCTTTCTTCGTTTCACTCTCACTTATATTTGCTCTCTCTCTTTTCCTGGCTTCACTTACCTTTCCCCTCTCCCTTATTTTCTGCTCTCTCACTCACTCACTTTCTCCCTCTCTCCCGTCTTTCTCAAATAGAGGGAGAGACGAAAAGGAGTCGCGATGCTGCTTTACCCACGCCCGGGCCTAAGGCGCGCTCAGCACTGTCCTTTCCTCGAGAGGGAATTCTGGTGAAGTATTCCTGATCTCCTACGATGACTGTCGCGCACGTCAGTACAGACCCGAGGCCCTGAAGATGGACATGGCAAATCATTCCCGAATAATTCCTCTTCACTGTGAATTAATTGTTAATCGATGGTTGAACGAGATGGAAAAAAGGGCACTAAGCTGTATCGCCACAATCATATTTCACGCGTTTTCAGAATGGAGTGAAAATAGAGAATCCCCCAATAACCTAAATGATGCTGGGCAGCGTTGTACTTGGCGCTGTTACTATTTCTAGTAATTCAAAATGCATTTCATAAAAAGTTCTTTCTTAATCTCAAGCTTCCTTTCATTGGTCCATTTCTCTATTTCTTTCCTTCGTTCTATTTCAAGACATGACAGAGATGCAAAT
>NC_091562.1:21507915-21510415 GCF_042767895.1 Penaeus vannamei
AACGTATGCAAGAATGAAGTTTTTATCAGCAGTTCTGGTTTTCCTTTTCCTGATCAAAATCCGATTCCTAATGGACATCCCATACCTCACTACATAAGGAGAAATATAACAAAAATATCCTGGACATATAGGACTGAAAAAAAAATCCTTTCGCACTAAAAAAAAAAAAAAAAAAAAAAAAAAGTTATATGTGTGTGTGTATGTGCGTGCGTGTTTATCACATTTAATTTTGTGATTCTATAACAGTTGCGTTCCACTGTGAATGTGCGTGAATATTAATCACACACACGCCTGTGTGTTTAGATACATGTAGTGAAAGTGTGTGTGTTTTTAGTGAGCAGCGTAGTTCCCTGGGTGCACATGCCGCCAGCTGACAACCTGCAGCAGGTCATGGTGCAGGTCACCCATTCCTCAGCAGCCCTCCCTGCAACGTCAGACGACAGATGAGTCTCAGCTGATTCCATCTACTCCCTGCAAAGGCTGGTGAGGGCGAGGGTGGAGGGTTGAAGGGGAAACAAGGCTCACGTGCTGCAGTCTTAAGGTTAGGCTCAACTGGGCGGTATATCGGAGCCATTGTGATCACGTGATAAAGGAGTTAGGTAACCCATTTTGCGCGTGATAAAGAGTAGGAGAGCATTGGGTATTCAATTATTTATTTAGGGGTTAATAACAGCTAAGAGCAAGATGATTAAGGTGGTTGCCGTGTGATTAGGGAGAAAACTGTGTGGGATAATGATGGTATACGCTCTTAGAGGCTTGTTAGGGAAGCTAATTTGTTGGAGGTTGGAGGAGGAGGGGGAGGATGAGGAGGAGGAAGGGGAGGGGGTGGAGGAGGAGGAGGAGGAGAAGGAGGAAGGGGAAGGGGAGGAGGAGGGAGGAGGGGGAGGAGGAGGAGGAGGAGGAGGAGGGAGGAGGGAGGGAGGAAGAGGAGGAGGGGGAGAAGGAGGAGGGGAGGGGAAGGGGGAGGAGGAGGGAGGAGGAGGGGAAGGGGGAGGAGGAGGGAGGAGGGAAGGGGGAGGGAGGAGGAGGGGAAGGGGGAGGAGGAGGAGGAGGAGAAGGGGGAGGAGGAGGAGGAGGAGGAGGAGGAGGAGGAGGGGAAGGGGGAGGAGGAGGAGGAGAAGGGGGAGGAGGAGGAGGAGGGCGGAAGGAGAGGAGAGAGTAGGCGCATGTCGAGGGAAGGAAAGGCTCCTCCGAGGGAGGCAGGGAAGGCGAGGCGAGTGTGAGGTCAGCCACAAAGACAGACGAGATGATGACCATAACTTGGAATATATGTGAAAGGAAATAAGAGAAATATGGTTGGAAAGATACCGTTAAGATTCCTAATTGTAAAACATACAAATGAAGTAATAGAATTGCATGGTGGCAACTTATGAATGACGGAGGTTGACTGAATAATGGATATGGTACCTCTTTGGAACAGGTCTACTTGTGGTTCGTTCTTTTTTGTTTTATACTCTTCATTAATCAGGATTTTGCGGGAAAGGTCATATTGTAAAGAAACCTGCCGTCTTATAGGTCCAAGGTCGCGTATCTCGCATGCAAAGGCGAAAGAGAACAGAACGTGAAAAGCGAGAACATCCGCAAAGAACACCATTAAAGAGACTCCTCCTAAAGGGTCTGGCTGAAGAGGGAGAGAGAGGAGGGAGGGAGGGAGAGAGAGAGAGAGAGAGAGAGAGAGAGAGAGAGAGAGAGAGAGAGAGAGAGAGAGAGAGAGAGAGAGAGAGAGAGGGAGAGAGAGAGAGGAGTGAGGGAGAGAGGAGTGAGGGAGAGAGGAGTGAGGGAGAGAAAGAGTGAGAGAGGGAGAGAGAGGGAGGGAGTGAGGGAGAGAGGGGAAGAGGGAGAGGGAGAGGGAATGAGGGAGAGAGGGAGGAGAGAGAGAGAGAGGGAGAGAGAGAGAGAGAGAGAGAGAGAGAGAGAGAGAGAGAGAGGGAGAGAGAGAGAGAGAGAGAGAGAGAGAGAGAGAGAGAGAGAGAGAGAGAGAGAGAGAGAGAGAGAGAGAGAGAGAGAGAGAGAGAGAGAGAGAGAGAGAGAGAGCGAGAGAGAGAGAGAGAGCGACAACAGCAAGAAATGAGAAAGGAAAAAGGGAAGAAACGAAGTGATGTACACAGGACTCCATCGAGCGAGTCCGCGGAGAGGTTGATCATCATTTCCGCCGAACTTGGCCTGTCAGCCTTTGGGAACTGTCACCCGTTACTCGACTAATTGTTATGGAAATTAATGTGTTTCCGATTCACCTTAGACACTGAGGAGATGAGAGGAGTCCGGTGAAATTGGTAGCCAGATTGAAGCAAACTAGTAAGGTTAGGCACTGAAGGATGAGTCAACGGAGGGAGATTCGGGAGGCCAGATGGGCGAGAGTGAGATGATAGGGTCGGGGAATGTGAGGGCGAGGGGGGAGGATGTGTGCGATTTAGGAGAGTATTTGGGAAGCATAGGGAGGGGGAGGGGGGTATGTGAGCCTGGGGTTAGGCTAAGTGAGGAGGAATCCATCACGGCAGTC
>NC_091562.1:21515415-21517915 GCF_042767895.1 Penaeus vannamei
TTGGCACCTATCCTCGCCACGAGCGCCTCGCCGCACCTGCGCGTTGTCCTGCCTCCACCCCATTCCTCTACACCTGAAACCTTTCTCTCTTTTGCTTTCCCTTTCAGCTCTAAGCACGACTGACTAAGGAGCATGGGAAGTGAGCTCGCAGGCAGCCGGTGATAGGGAAGGAGGGGATAATAAGGCGGAACATACAAAAGGGGTACATAAATAAGCTCCAAATGGCATTGCTTATGCCAGCTGATATCTTTTAAGTCTTCCTGTCTCAAAGGTTCACTGAAACTAAAACTTACTGTTAAAGTCATTATACAAAATATCAGCCTTTATGCTTTGGCGTGTGGCGATGGCTGCGATAAGCATCCATTGGCTGCAGTGAAGTTGATGGATTTTTTACGAATTGTTTGGATGTTTAGGATGGGTTGCATTATAGTCGCACTTTTCTTTAATTTTAATATTACATGGTAACTGAGGAATAAAATTATATACTGATACACAGTTACGAGAAGCAAGTGGCTTCTTCCGGCTGAATGTCATACAGAATTTTGAAACATACATGACGTACATGTGGTCATATGTACGCAAAATCACAGACTGCAAACACATGCAAATGGAGAAATTCAATAGCAACATATCTGATTGCAAATCATTGTGAGTTTTGAAAGGTGTCATATTGGAGCTTGCTTGGAAGCAGATTTTTCTTACAGTGGTTACACGATACTAAGAGAGCATCTGCCATCTCATGAATGGTCTTCAAGACTGCACATGATGCGCATTCTCAGTTGCCTATTTTCCCTATCATAAAAGGAGACGGAGTCATGTGCAACACAGAGATAATCGGCTGCACTGGGTTAAGGACATTGGGCCTCAAACCAGTTTACGCATCTTAGGAAGGGTAAGCATTTCATAAGTCAAGAGTAGTGCGTGAGCAAGGGACCTGTGATACCTCTGTCCACCTATGTAGGGTTGATGTGAGGTTCACTTGATGTGCAGGTCCTTCACCATGAAGCACTGCTAATGCGTGAGGCGCCAGTTTCGACTCCTGTATCCGAAACGCACACCCCTCCTTGCATTGACATAGTTTATATCACTTGCAGACGAGGAGTCAGTTGTTGAAAATATACCACTTCATGACAAGTGACTGATCTGATTCTCACCTGAACATGGGGGATATCTCGGTATATTTAAAGGAAATATCCAGAGAGTAAAGATAATAAATACACAAAGAAATACAAACGGCCGCATACACACATATATGTGTATATATATGTATATATATATTTATATATATGTATATATACATATATATATATATATATATATATATATATATATATATATATATTCATTTATATATAGACACACACACACACACACACACACACACACACACACACACTATATATATATATATATATATATATATATATATATATATATATATATATATATATATATATATATATTACACACGCGCGCGCGCGTACACACACACATACATGGTGAATGAAGTGTTGAATTTTAATCAATGGAAACACAAGCATAAATTCGTTATGTGAATGAAATTAATGGAACAGCAGCACGTCGTCTCAATGACTTAAGTATCCGTAACTGATCTGCCAGGATCAATCTTGTTGCTCTTATAATTCATTGAATAACTTATTTTACCCTGCACCTTAAAAAAGGTTTTGATTAGTGTCATGATGGCCTTTTACTAGAATCACGTAAGAAGCATGAACCTGGTTACAAACTACGAAATAATTAGTGATTGATCTGGTGAAAATATTTCCAACTGGCTCTGTGGCCCAGCAAAGGAGGGTTAACGAGCGGCCAGGTTGTGCTAACTGCCTTCGGTTCCCGCACACTCCATCCTAAATATTTATGATAGTTCGCTGTAGTTCCGCTTGCTATATACCTCAAAGTATGGACTGCCTGGTACGACTTATTTAAACATGCAGGGTTTCAGTTGCCGTCCATTTCCTCTGCACCAAGCGTTCCCTAGCAGATCAGTTATAATGTCGACTTTAATCAGATGTTGAAGCTGAGAGGTGCGGACACACTTCAGAACAACCGAGATGTTTCCGTGTATGTGATATGTAAAATAAATAGTAGATGGAAATATGGCAACACTGCCTCTTAACCGTCACCCGCCAAAGCGAAAAAATGTACCAAGCATTATGAAACACGAAGCTACATCTTTTCATTCAATTTCGTTTGGCGAGGCGCTGCGTTTGCCTTGTTAATCATGTGACATTTTTGGAATTATGCATGTTATTTTATGGTTAAGAGGAGAAAGACTTTAACGGCGAGAGAGTCAATGATGCTTTCCGTTTTATGATTAATGCAGCAATGAAACTTAAAGGGGATGCGAGCAAGAGTAAAAAAAACGAAACAAAAAAGTTATAAGGATAAAAAATACAATGGAATGAGTACGTCTGAACATATAAACAGGTTGGTTACAATATTTACACGTAAGACGCAATTAAATGTTCATTAATGTTTT
>NC_091562.1:21522915-21534473 GCF_042767895.1 Penaeus vannamei
CGCGCGTACATACTCACGCACTCATATACATATATGTATGTATATGTAAGTGTATATGTATATATATGTGTAAGTATGTATGTATGTGTGTATGTGTGTGTGTAATTGCATGTGTATCTATACTCATATCTCCCCCACATTCTTGCGGGCGATCCCGTTGTTCAGTGCAAATGAGCCAACGCAACGCAAGCATGTGTTAGTAACAAATCGACAGTTCGTGACGCAGCCAGCCCTTATCTGCCACTATCACTGTACCTTGCATACGGGATAAGAATAGGACAAAGCAATTATGAAATAATTTACTTCAGTACAGGTAACATCAGGTGTGTATATGACGTTATATTAAATATATCTTGTCAAAACTCCGCAACGTAACGAGCAATACGTACAACCGTCGTAATACCACTGCATTCGGTTTCAACTGGTTTCTTTTTATTCTTACTAAACCACAATCTTTGCAGATGACAATTAAGTTCAGGAAATATTATAAGCAGAAACAGTTTTGCTGAAAAGATAATGTGCGAAGAGTATCGACAGGGTTCACTTCTTTCAACAGTTCTGCCCTGCAGATGGGGGACCCCGGCAGGGTTACGTGTCAGGCAGGGAGGCTGATCGATAGGCTTATGTCACTCTCTCTTTGTGGATGTTGGGGAGAGGTGTTTTATGTCGCCATGTGTTGTGGGGGATAAATTACACACTAGACTACACATATGACTGTTAAACTAGAGTGGAGCGAGAGAGAGAGAGAGAAGGAGAGAGAGAGAGAGAGAGAGAGAGAGAGAGAGAGAGAGAGAGAGAGAGAGAGAGAGAGAGAGAGAGAGAGAGAGAGAGAGAGAGAGAGAGAGAGAGAGAAGGAGAGAGAGAAGGAGAGAGAGAGGAGGAGAGAGAGGAGAGAGGAGAGAGGGAGAGAGGAGAGAGGAGAGAGGAGAGAGGAGAGAGGAGAGAGGAGAGAGAGAGAGAGAGAGAGAGAGAGAGAGAGAGAGAGAGAGAGAGAGAGAGAGAGAGAGAGAGAGAGAGAGAGAGAGAGAGAGAGAGAGAGAGAGAGAGGACGCGATTCTATGATTTTTACAGACACTGCATGGCTTTCACACTTAAATACGGCTGAGACCTCCCTACACTTCTGAACGGCAGGCTATAACACATGGCATTTCCCTGATATCTGCCTGCCTACATGTTTAATTGTATCTTCATCAATTATGATTTACATCTGGTGCCTGAGGTAAAACTAACTAGCCTCCAGGTATGGAAACACAAGCTTTCCTAAAGCACGTGAAAACCGTTGCATCGAAGTCCAGCGCAGGCAGTCATCACTCTTGGTTTCTTGCACCTCTGATGTACAAACATGAGATAATGTTTTATTTCTCTGCATTTTTTTCCATTTTATCATTGTCACCAAACTGTTCATTCAACATTAATTTTAAATGTATTGCGTTAAAAAAAACTAAATTCCTTTCTAATTACTTCCTACTATTGTTTGGAAACAGAATCATGGTCTCTGCCTTATGTTTTATAAATAATACTCAAATACAACCAACCTCAATGAAACAAACTCTGGGGGCGAGCGAACGAGAGAGGGAGAGGTAGAGGGAGAGGGAGTGGGAGTAGGAGTGGGAGTGGGAGTGGGAGGGGGAGAGGTAGAGGGAGAGGGAGTGGGAGTAGGAGTAAGAATGGGAGTGTGAGTGTGAGTGTGAGTGTGAGTGGAAGGGGGAGAGGTAGAGGGAGAGGGAGTGGGAGTAGGAGTAAGAATAGGAGTGTGAGTGTGAGTGTGATGGGAGGGGGCCGGTAGAGGGAGAGGGAGTGGGAGTAGGAGTAAGAATAGGAGTGGGAGTGGGAGTGGGAGGGGGAGAGGGAGTGGGAGTAGGAGTAAGAATAGGAGTGTGAGTGTGAGTGTGAGTGTGAGTGGGAGGGGGAGAGGTAGAGGGAGAAGGAGTGGGAGTAGGGAGTAGGAGTAAGAATGGGGAGTGTGAGCGTGAGTGGGAGGAGGAGAGGTAGAGGGAGAGGAGGGGGAGGGGGGAGGGAGAGAGGGAGAGGCAAGGGGAAGGTAGAGTGGGAGGGGAGAGTGAGGGGGAGAGGGAGAGGGAAAGGGAAAGGGAGGAAGGGAGGGAGGGAGGAAGGGAGGGAGGGAGGGAGGGAGGGAGAAAGGGAGGGAGGGAGGGAGGGAGGGAGGGAGAGAGAGAGAGAGAGAGAGAGAGAGAGAGAGAGAGAGAGAGAGAGAGAGAGAGAGAGAGAGAGAGAGAGAGAGAGAGAGAGAGAGATACATACATACAGAGAAAGAGAGACAGATCCATTTTGGTCTATCATTCGTTTGAAGAGGAACTCGTAAAGAGTAATGTTTATTTTCATATCGTATTGTGGCTGTATTCCTTCTCGCAGATCTTTAACTTGTATGTCTTGTATCGTTCACACACCTTAGGTATTTCTTAATTACTTAAGCAAGATACTGCAGCGTTTCCTTTGCAGTTCATGTCCCAGGACAGAGGAAAACAATCTGAGAAAATTTCCTCTATTTCCAAGCCTCTCGCCTAACGCATAGCGTTAATCAAGCTACACAGTGAAGAAAAGGACTTTAAAACTGCTTCACAATGAGAAGTTATCAAATTCGGACCTTACGCTTGGCAGCGCAGACGCCGCAGGGCGCGATGGGCAGGAATCGCGCCGTTTTGGCCGAGATCCAAATCGGCGCCCGTGACGTTATTGAGGCGTGATTTGGTCCTCGCCAAATTAGTCCATTCTGCATAGCGGTGCGGGACTGCATTCTTTTGTGACTACTTCACTCTGTCTGTCTCTCTGTCTGCCTGTGTCTGTCTCTATCTTCCAGTCTGACTCTCTCTCTCTCTCTGTCTGTCTGTCTCTCTCTTCTTGTTTACTTTTCCTGTCTCTGACTGTCTCATTCTCTGTCTGTCTGGTTGTTTGTCTATCTCCGTCTTTCTCTCTCTCTCTCTCATTCTCTGTCTGTCTGTATCTCATTCTGTCTGTTTTTTTCTATATTCTTTCTTTCTTAATTTTCTGTCTGTTTCTATCCGTCGGGGGGGGGGGGGGTAGGGGAAGGAGAGAGACCGAGAGAGAAAGAGGGAGGGAGGGAGGAAGATAGATAGACAAATTTGTAATCCCCCTCTCTCTCTCCCTCGCTCTGTAACTCTGACCCTATCCTCTCCCTTTCCCTCTCGTTCTCCCTCTTCTCTCCCCTTTCTAGCCCTTGGCCCTTTTTCTCTTTTCTCTCCCTTTCCCTTGCCATCTCCTATCACTTTTACTTTCCCTCTCCCCTCTCATTCTCACTCTTTTCCCTACCTCTATCCCTCTTCTCCCTCTTCTGTTCCCCTCTCCTCTCCCGCTCCCTCTTCCTCCCACCTTCCTTTTCCCTCTTCCTTTCTGTCACCGTGATTGGGAGACTGACTGACTATTTGAGAAAGACAACATCTGGATTGTGAACCAAGAAAAGCGTGTAAAACCGTATGCATTTTTGCCAACTCTTTCACGTTTCATGAAGTACTTTAGCGGATTCAACGTGTCTTCGTGTAATTTTTACTTTCATACTTTGTAAGTTCAAAATATTGTAAAATCATTGAAAACCGAAAATTAATGGCAGTTTTATGAACAACAAAAAGCATTAGCGATTTCAACATTCATATTCCAGTGAAAAACAATGGGAAACTGTTCTGTACAGCGTGTGTAATTGAATTCATCCCCAAGGAATATAATTTTAGTTATGTTACAACGGATTCACAGCGAACGCTTGATTCATCTCGTTCATTTAAAAAAATGTTCTCATCCTGAATTGACGCGCTGGGAAGCTACCAGTTTTCATTAATTAAAAAGATGAACACTTTTTGCAGCTCGTATCAAACTGCCTGCTATGACACACGCACACCCACTGTGCATCATCTCTCTCTCTTTCTCTCTCTGATATAAAGAATATATGAATACATATCCATTTTTCCTAATATGAATTGCCCTAAAATATTGAAAGTAGCACTGACAATGCAGGTGCATAGGTGAACTCTGTTCATGTCTGCCCTAATGAACAGGCTCCGACATGAGCGTTTCACATGGCAGCTGGAATTCCCTTTCGCATTTCCAACTCATCCATCTGCATGTTCAGCGGCTGAGGTGAAGCTCATCCCTGTATCTAACCGGGCTCATTCCAGCGCCATCAGACAGGAAGACAAGCCGAAAACGTTGGGTTTCATTCTGCTAAAAGTTTAATCAGTATCGACGCACATGATTTTGTTATATTATTTTATGACGGTTTATTGCGGGGTCCAGCTCCATTATGTTAAGCAAAAGATAATTGCACAACGCAAAAACATGCATATTTCATGCCCGCCCACAATTACACTAATGGCGCGCGAATGAGCCTGGCAGGGTAAAGAGGGCGAACTCTTACGGGAAGCGCTTTCGTGCGCACTCCGGGTCCTCCGCGCACTGCTCCCTGCCGCGCCCGGATGGGCCGTTCGGGGGAGGGGCGCCCTTTTTGGCCTTTGTAGGAGATAGATTGTCCACTAATGAAGAAGGGTTTGGGTACTTTAATCTACTTTGTATAGAACTAATATGAACTAGAGGAAACACATAATGATATAAGAAAAGGCAATCAAAGCTATCCGTTCTTAGCATTTAATAGATAGTTAAATGAGAGTTCATATCGTTATGTACCAGTTACCTTCGTTTGTCTCGACGAGAGTCATTTAGCATCATTTAGCCATTATGAATAACGCGCGAGCAAGGAGCCGAGTCGTGAACCAATTAATGGTTCACAACACGGCTGAGTCGGTCCCGAATTCAATGTTTCGACAGGATGGCGAGTCGGGCGGTAATGGATGGTATTAACAACGTTCTCGACGCGCCGGCCGGAGGATGTTGCAAATTGTTGCAGATTGTTTAGGAGGGATTGCCGACCATTTCGTTAACGATAATTTAAGTCGAGCGCTGTGCATGGGATAGGAGGAAAGGAATTTACATTATCCCGTTTACTTGCGGTGAATTTTAGGGACTATTGTTTGCGATCGTTTTATTTCTGAAACTGAAATTGATTCCTGGAAATGCAAAAACACAGGCACACACACATGCACACACACACACACAACCACACACGCACACACGAACACACACACACACACGAACACACACATACACATATGTATATTGTCAACATTGAAAGAAAAAGTAGCCATGGACAGGCATGTCGCTTGTGCCAAGACTGGTTCTCTTCTGTGAACGAGTTCAATGGTTAAGAGCGTGTGTACAAAGACTGAACCCGAGTCTGACTAGCTGCCTGATGAAAACTGTTGGAAGGCAGGAATTGCCTTGTTTTATGGCCACAGTCTTCTCCTTAATTATTATGCCAAAGCCATGTTGAACCGGGTACAACTATCCTGTCACCTAAACCTAATTTCATCATTTCAGGATTTTTTATGATGTGGTCATAATTTCACGTCAATATTTTGATATTTTAAGATTTCCTGCACTCATATACAATAAAACAAACCTTTTAACAAAACTGAATTCGACAGAAAATGTTTGCGTAACTGACGTATGTAGTCTTGTTTTCAGCTAAAGCCCAAGGGGATATCTCCACTAACTGTCAGTGCTGCACAGTTCTCTTTTATGTTATCCGTGTAAACCATGATTCATCCACTGTATGTATTGCTTCGATCTCCCTTCACTCGCACTCACTCGTCGCCTTGCCGCCATGCAGAAGGAAGACACGAGATATGAGGGAGGCATTTACTAGAGAGCTTGAAATGATATATTACAGTTTAATGGATGTGTCTTCATTAATTTCATCCTATTATTCCCAGTTGTTCATTATTTATTTCAATATATTTCATAAATATCATATCGTTCTTTTCACTTTTTATCCTTTACTGGCTCATAAAATCCCTCCAGTTTTCTTTACCAGTTTTCTCCTTCCCACAAAGCCTCCTCTCCCCTTTCCCCTTGTTCTCCCTTATCCATCCCGCCTCCCACCCACTCCCTTCAAATCCCAGCATATGGCAAGGGTAACCACCTGACCAGAGGAACACTCCCGACCAGGTAATTGCGTTACTACACCTGTCATACGTACTACCTGGCCCCCGTCATCACACTCTAGGTCCCTCTCCTCCCCTCCCATTGCCCCCAGGTTGCCTCCCTCCCCGACCCTCTGAAGACCCTCCACTCCCCTCCCCAGCCTTCCCTTCGCCTACCCGCCCCGGTCCACACTTTGCCTGGACCCTCCCCGCCATAACCCTCCCTTTGCCTCTAGAGTCCTTCCCCCCAAGTCCTCCCTGCGCCTCCTAGATGCCCCCTCCCCTCCGCAGCTCGACCTGTGCTTCCCATCCTCAGCAAGGGAGATCGTCGTGGCGCGAGGGCCTCGTGTGTTACTGCGGGCCCTCGTGTGACGCTTGCATAACCCCTGTAATCATATATATATATATATAGATAAAGCTAGATAGATATATGTATAATGTATGTACATATACACATAGATACATATACATGCAGAGAGAGAGAGAGAGAGAGAGAGAGAGAGAGAGAGAGAGAGAGAGAGAGAGAGAGAGAGAGAGAAAGAAAGAAAGAAAGAAAGAAAGGAAGGAAGAGAGGAAGGAAGAGAGAGAAAGAGAGAGAGAGAGAGAGAGAGAGAGAGAGGTAGAGAGTGAGAGAGAGAGAGAGAGAGAGAGAGAGAGAGAGAGAGAGAGAGAGAGAGAAAGAAAGAAAGAAAGAAAGAAAGAAAGAAAGGAAGGAAGGAGAGAGAGAGAGAGAGAGAGAGAGAGAGAGAGAGTGAGAGAGAGAGAGAGAGAGAGAGAGAGAGAGAGAGAGAGAGAGAGAGAGAGAGAGAGAGAGAGAGAGAGAGAGAGAGAGAATGAGAGAGAGAGAGAGAGAGAGAGAGAGAGAGAGAGAGAGAGAGAGAGAGAGAGAGAGAGAGAGAGAGAGAGAGAGAGAGAGAGAGAGAGAGAGTGAGAGAGAGAGAGAGTGAGTTTCAGTCAAACATACAGACAAGGAAAACGCAGCTTCAGTGTTGATAGTCACTGTTCGAGACCACGAACAGTTCAGTCTTGCTTCTCTGATTCCTTCCCGCTGGGAAGATCCCAAACGGAGGATGACCCCAAGCATCCCTGCCGAGGGAAGAAGACCCCAAGCATCCCTGTCGAGGGAAGAAGACCCCAAGCATCCCTGTCGAGGGAAGAAGACCCCAAGCATCCCTGCCGAGGGAAGAAGACCCCAAGCAGCCCTGCTGAGGGAAGAAGACCCCAAGCAGCCCTGCCGAGGGAAGAAGACCCCAAGCAGCCCTGCCGAGGGAAGAAGACCCCAAGCAGCCCTGCCGAGGGAAGAAGACCCCAAGCAGCCCTGTCGAGGGAAGAAGACCCCAAGCATCCCTGCCGAGGGAAGAAGACCCCAAGCATCCCTGCCGAGGGAAGAAGACCCCAAGCAGCCCTGCCGAGGGAAGAAGACCCCAAGCAGCCCTGCCGAGGGAAGAAGACCCCAAGCAGCCCTGCCGAGGGAAGAAGACCCCAAGCAGCCCTGCCGAGGGAAGAAGACCCCAAGCAGCCCTGCCGAGGGAAGAAGACCCCAAGCAGCCCTGTCGAGGGAAGAAGACCCCAAGCAGCCCTGCCGAGGGAAGAAGACCCCAAGCATCCCTGCCGAGGGAAGAAGACCCCAAGCATCCCTGCCGAGGGAAGAAGACCCCAAGCATCCCTGTAGAGGGAAGAAGACCCCAAGCATCCCTGCCGAGGGAAGAAGACCCCAAGCATCCCTGCCGAGGGAAGAAGACCCCAAGCATCCCTGTAGAGGGAAGAAGACCCCAAGCAGCCCTGCCGAGGGAAGAAGACCCCAAGTATCCCTGCCGAGGGAAGAAGACCCCAAGCATCCCTGTCGAGGGAAGAAGACCCCAAGCAGCCCTGTCGAGGGAAGAAGACCCCAAGCAGCCCTGCCGAGGGAAGAAGACCCCAAGCATCCCTGTCGAGGGAAGAAGACCCCAAGCAGCCCTGCCGAGGGAAGAAGACCCCAAGCATCCCTGTCGAGGGAAGAAGACCCCAAGCAGCCCTGCCGAGGGAAGAAGACCCCAAGCAGCCCTGTCGAGGGAAGAAGACCCCAAGCAGCCCTGTCGAGGGAAGAAGACCCCAAGTAGCCCTGTCGAGGGAAGAAGACCCCAAGCAGCCCTGCCGAGTGAAAAAGACCCCAAGCATCCCTGCCGAGGGAAGAAGACCCCAAGCATCCCTGCCGAGGGAAGAAGACCCCAAGCAGCCCTGCCGAGGGAAGAAGACCCCAAGCATCCCTGTCGAGGGAAGAAGACCCCAAGCATCCCTGTCGAGGGAAGAAAACCCCAAGCAGCCCTGCCGAGGGAAGAAGACCCCAAGCAGCCCTGCCGAGGGAAGAAGACCCCAAGCAGCCCTGTCGAGGGAAGAAGACCCCAAGCAGCCCTGCCGAGGGAAGAAGACCCCAAGCATCCCTGCCGAGGGAAGAAGACCCCAAGCAGCCCTGCTGAGGGAAGAAGACCCCAAGCAGCCCTGTCGAGGGAAGAAGACCCCAAGCATCCCTGCTGAGGGAAGAAGACCCCAAGCAGCCCTGCCGAGGGAAGAAGACCCCAAGCATCCCTGTCGAGGGAAGAAGACCCCAAGCATCCCTGCCGAGGGAAGAAGACCCCAAGCATCCCTGTCGAGGGAAGAAGACCCCAAGCATCCCTGCTGAGGGAAGAAGACCCCAAGCATCCCTGTCGAGGGAAGAAGACCCCAAGCAGCCCTGTCGAGGGAAGAAGACCCCAAGCATCCCTGCCGAGGGAAGAAGACCCCAAGCAGCCCTGTCGAGGGAAGAAGACCCCAAAGCAGCCTGCCGAGGGAAGAAGACCCCAAGCATCCCTGTCGAGGGAAGAAGACCCCAAGCATCCCTGTCCGAGGAAGAAAACCCCAAGCACGCTCCCTGCCGAGGGAAGAAGACCCCAAGCAGCCCTGTCGAGGGAAGAAAGACCCCAAGCAGCCCTGTCGAAGAGGGGAAGAAGACCCAAGCAGCCCTGCGAGGGAAGAAGACCCCAAGCAGCCCTGCTGAGGGAAGAAGACCCCAAGCCAGCCCTGCCGAGGGAAGAAGACCCCAAGCAGCCCTGTCGAGGGAAGAAGACCCCAAGCAGCCCTGCCGAGGGAAGAAGACCCCAAGCAGCCCTGTCGAGGGAAGAAGACCCCAAAGCAGCCCTGCCGAGGGAAGAAGACCCCAAAGCAGCCCCTGCTGAGGGAAGAAGACCCCAAGCAGCTCCTGCCGAGGGAAGAAGGACCCCAAGCACAGCCCTGCCGAGGGAAGAAGACCCCAAGCAGCCCTGTCCGAGGGAAGAAGACCCCAAGCATCCCTGCCGAGGGAAGAAGACCCCGAAGCAGCCCCTGCTGAGGGAAGAAGACCCCCAAGCAGCCCTGTCGGCGAGGGGAAAGAAGGCCCCCAAGCAGCCCTTGCCGAGGAAGAAGACCCCAAGCATCCCTGCTGAGGAAGAAGACCCCAAGCCCAGCCCTGTCGAGGAAGAAGACCCCAAGCAGCCCTGCCGAGGGAAGAAGACCCCAAGCAGCCCTGCCGAGGGAAGAAGACCCCAAAGCATCCCTGCTGAGGGAAGAAGACCCCAAAAGCAGCCCTGTCGAGGGAAGAAGACCCCAAGCAGCCCTGCCGAGGGAAGAAGACCCTGCCGAAACGTAGCTCCTCAAGCGTCTCCCGTCATCAGCGAAAGTCCATCAGAAGCGACGCTCAGTGGCGACGCGAAAGTTAAAAATATCCAAAAGCAGAGGCTTCAAAGGTTGAGATTAAAAGGCTTTTCTAGCAAAGGCAGGAAAACAGCGCAACTGAAGCACTCATGTATACACAAATGGACACACACACAAACACACACACACACGTACACACACACACACACACACACACGTACACACACACACGCGTACACACACACACACACACGTCTACACAGAGAAACAAAGGCCAAAGGAAAAATGCTTTGAGAGCGAGAAACACGACCCAGGGCATTTCAAAACCTTGGAAGCCCGGCCTCTGTCCCTTGAACCCCAGGAATCACAACAACATGGGCATGTCCGACCCTTCCCTCGCCCGCCTCATCTTGTTCTAGGTACCTGCTGCTTATTTGACCCGGGGAAGGGGGGGGTAAAGGGTAGCCATAGAAGAGGAGGAGAGAAGGGGAGGGGCATCCCGATCACAATAACGAGGTTAAGCGGAGGAGAGGGTCAGCTGTGTATGGCGGGACTGTACCACAGTTCGTGAATGGTGTAGACCTACTGTAACTGTTAACTTAAAAAATGCACTACAGAGGAAAACTGAGACCCCTTCCATTAGAAAGCCAAAGAACTGTACCTCCCGTCGCAGTAAACTTGTTAAGAGAGAGATACAATACGCTCCTCCCCCTCCCCCCATCCACCCCCCGCACACCACCCGACCTGAACCACCGCCGCCACCATAAGGATGCTTCTAAAGCTCCCGAACTATCTGTCTTCCAGTAAGAATCTTGGGAATAACATAATTCATGGGGTTTTGCACTTATGTCTTCCTGCGACAGATTAGTTGGTTGTTTTAAATCGTAAGAGAGAAAGTTACAAAGAGATGAATAATAAATAAACTAGCTTTAGGTGCTCTCTTCATTGGCATACGAGTATGAATTCGAAAAAAATAAAATAAAAAAAGCGAAAGAGAGAAAAGTGAAAAAAGAAGAAAAAATATCGAACGCGCTCGAAAAACTCTGGAATTTGCCAGCGTTCGAGAAACTTTCGATTCGTTCTCTGACAATGTGTTCCACAACGGTCGCTCATATCGGCATGTGATTATGGCGGAGTAAGAGGGATGTTGCTACACCGCCGGGGGGGGGGGAGGGGGGGGGGGGGCAAGGGGGATAGGGGGAAGAAGGGGGGGGGGGGAGTCGGGGGAGGCCACAGACTCTTCTCCATCCTCAAGATTTGTTGAAACTTTATTGATTCAATGAGACAACGTGTCTGCGCACAGCCCTGCCTGTTGCCCTTTCCTTGGGGTACGCAAGTTTGCAAGTAGGTGTACAGAGAGAGAGAGAGAGAGAGAAAAAGAGAGAGATAGAGAGAGAGAGAGAGAGAGAGAGAGAGAGAGAGAGAGAGAGAGAGAGAGAGAGAGAGAGAGAGAGAAACAAGTCCAATCCCACACAAATCTTGACATGTTTGTGGCCAAATAGCAAGTGAAATAAAGTCCCTCGAGTCCTCTGCCGTCCTTAAGTAAAATGCTGACGGATTAATGGAAGGTTGCATCTGAAAACGACAGCTCTGATACAATCCATAATGGGCAAAGGAAGACGACCCCTCACACGACCTTGTTTCACTAAGCATGGCCTTCGGTTGCTGGTTATATCAGATGGGGGACCTGATCCTTATCACTTCGGTGGATAGGTAGAGAGAGTCAAAGAGAGAGAGAGGGAGAGAGAGAGAGAGAGAGAGAGAGAGAGAGAGAGAGAGAGAGAGAGAGAGAGAGAGAGAGAGAGAGAGAGAGAGAGAGAGAGAGAGAGAGAGGAGATAAAGATTAGATGGGGTAGATGGAGAGAGAGAGAGAGAGAGAGAGAGAGAGAGAGAGAGAGAGAGAGAGAG
>NC_091562.1:21534973-21537473 GCF_042767895.1 Penaeus vannamei
TCATGGCGACCTGCACTGCTTTCTCCGCCTCCTCACTGGTCCTCCCCAAGGCTGTTGCTACTGCAGAAACTACAGCACTCAACAATTGCTGTGGTCTTTGAACCTTTTTCCCTTTGGTTCTTTTTTGTGGTTTTGCCACAAGCAAGCTTGGGGAACACAGAGAGAGAATTATATATATATATATATATATATAATATATATATATATATATATATATATATAGAGAGAGAGAGAGAGAGAGAGAGAGAGAGAGGGTTGGAGAGAGTCTGAGGAACAAGGGTTACCTTCCCGAATCTCCACTATGGACCCGCGACCAGCGCTCGAAACCTACACACAGGTGACCAAGGGCAGCACACTTGACCGGGGTTCACAGCCCTGATCAGACCTCCTCCCTGGGGGTCTCTCCCCACGCACGCCTCTAGGGCTCCCCTTTGCCCGAAACTTGCACTGAACGAGACAGCCACGCTACCTACCCTCTATCAATAAACAGCTGAAGCAGAATTGTGTCTCCATAATCCACCAAATCAGGGCAACATAAAACCCTGACAGAGAGAATGAGAGACAGAAAAGAAAGAGAGTGAGTCTGAGGACCAAGGGCTACCTTCCCGAATCTCCACTAAGGACCCGTGACCAGCGCTCGAAACCTACACACAGTTGACCAAAGGCAGCACACTTGACCGGGGTTCACAGGCCTGACCAGACCTCCTCCCTGGGGGTCTCTCCCCACGCGCGCCTCTAGGGCTCCCCTTTGCCCGAAACTTGCACTGAACGAGACAGCCACGCTACCTACCCTCTATCAATGAACAGCTGAACCAGAATTGTGTCTCCATAATCCACCAAATCAAGGCAACATAAAACCCTAACAGAGAGAATGAGAGACAGAAAAGAAAGGGAGGGAGAGAGAAAGAAAGAGAATGGGTGAGCGAGAGATAGAAAAGAAAGAGAGACAGACAGACACAGAGAGAGAGAGAGAGAGATTTAATCATTCAGACAGTTAACAAGTCAGTAGTCAGTCAGACAGACAGAGAGAGGCGGACACAGACCTGTGAGTTTTGGAGTACGAACGCGGAGTTGGCCGAGTGCTGGGGAGTGAAGAACGGTGTAAAGGCATCATCTCCGGCATCCTGGCTCCCTTCCTCACACGTCCCCAGGATCTGCCTGCAACAAGGGGAACGGACATCACAGTAAGCTTTAGATGCCTTTCTGTTTATGCTCTCGCTTAACACAAAAAAGTACAAAAAGCTTCTCCTTTTTGGCATCTTCTATGCCTTTGTTGGTCTTGTAACGTTTGGGAAACGAACTGAATCAGCTCATACACACACGCATTACTGATAAACTCTAATTCGCCCTGCATTTCCGATGAAGTCTTGCGCATTAGTAATAAATCTCTTTTCATATATTTCTCTATCTGGATATTTTTCAAAACTGGATGAGACTGTACTCTACACGCGGTGGAAGTTGAAATGGCAGAGACACGGGTCTGTCATCATTCACTCCACGCTATCTAATACGTCAAAGAAAAATACACGTACTAGGGTAATGCCATGCGCTGGACAAGTCACTAAATCCAGTTCTAGGGTAACAGATTGTGTTGCTAGGCCTCCATTCTATAAGCACGCTATATGCACAATCTGGGAGAAAGATTAGAACACGTAAAACAGGTCCCTACTAAGGTTTCTTGTCCCAGTCACCAGGGCTGCGTTAACTGCGCTGTGTACTCTATGTACAATTTCATGATAAAGACGAACTACATCGGTGTGAATAATCAATAAACATTTACGAAAGGGTTTATTAAGCAATTAATTTCCAATTTATCAAGGCCATGTATTTTTTAATTCCATTGAAATTATTAATGCATACTTTTTGTTTAGATTTAATTTCATCTCATCCATTTCCGAAGCTAACCATTACGTGTACATCTAAGTCTGTACTAACTTTGCTTCTACTTATCGTACCTGTGTCTTTCAGTTTTCCTCATGGTCTCTAAAATCGTTATTTCTGCATCTCCCTGCTATGTCTGTTTTCTACTGCTATTATTCACACACTGACAAGTGAAATATTCGAGTCCTTACAAATCGCATTTCTACAAGCACAGTCGATCAGCTGATAAGAAAAATGGTGGAAGCTCTACAAAATATATCAAATGCCTAGACCATTGCCCTGTCCTCTGTAACAGGAAGAGGAGCCAGCTCGCGTGACAGGAGGCCCCAGCGAACATGGAGAGCTCCACTGACCAGCCATGCTTCCAGCTGAATATTAGATATGTTAGCTTTATCCAGCTCGATAGGTGAAAATGTCACAGTTATAGTCATACAATAATCGGGAGTTTAATGGCAGTGCCTCACCCTGCAAAGGATCTACAATGAGTGCTTATCCGCTTGGAAACAAGGTGCTTTGGTTTCCACATCAAATAAAATCATCATGACCCCAAAAAACGTCTTCTACATATAAACATATCGTATTGCGTTTCTCCGTCTTGAGCCCTTACGAAAATTATAGC
>NC_091562.1:21559973-21562473 GCF_042767895.1 Penaeus vannamei
TAATACATTAATAATCAGAAACGTAACTTTCAAAAGAATTGTGATTTTCATCACAACAGAGACATTAGCAGTTATAAGGAGCATTAGCCATGGCGGCAGCGCATGACATGCGTCGTACCTGGGCGGCTTTTCGCTAAGGACTGAGTAATAGTCCGGAGGAAGCCCGTCCAGCTTCAGGATCTGCTCGTAGCTAGGCGGCTTGTCCTCTGGATCCGGCAGCGTGGGACCTCGAGACGACTGCAAGAAAACATGTCGTTAATCATTTGTTCACGGCCGGGAGACAATGGCTGGGTAAAGGACATGGTTACTCAAAACAATTATTAAATGTTCACACAAAATACGTGGTAAAGCACAGAGGGTAAAGATAAATAGAGATAAACAAAATCAAAAGGCAAAATTAAAGCTGCTAGCTGCGGTTATGATACACGGAGTTATGCCTGATAATTGTCTACGTTATTCGGTGGCAAGCAGCAATCCCATGCCTTTGTCTCCCGGTTCTGCCATGCGACTCTTTATTTTAAGCAATATATTATGATTCATCCAAAGCACTAATTCTCCCTTTCCGTCAGATGGCTTACATCCATCTAGGCATATGATGTTTAGTACAACCATTATGCTTTAGATATTTCATAATGATTCAAAACGTACAGAGTAAATGGTTTCACAGTGAACAGGTCTGACTCACAAATGTTGATTAAGATTCAGTGTTGCCTGTAGGCATCAATGTATATAACTGAGGATAACGTAACTATACCAAGACTTTCGTACAGAAAACTGTAGTTCTGTTTCGTATATTATTATGTTACAATATCGATGCACAGACCCTGGATTTTGATACATTATAATTATACGCACTGTAAATGCATTCTTGAGTGATGCAAACAAGCCATGAGCAAGACAATCGCCGACGATCAAATGCAACCATGAAAAGCAAATGACAGCAATGCACGAGCATTAAGGAGCTGCTAATACGAAATTTAGGTATCGTCTGTTATTTCTCGTTTCTTCATCAGGTGTCAAATCCATGTCGACCCTGGCATTGACAGCACACTCAGTGTCTGCTACTGAGCAAAGACAGCGTGAACAGAGACGAGGCTCAATTGCGAGCGAGCTGCCTAAGCTCAAGGCCACATAACTCCAAGGTGTGGTTAGCTGGCAGTCACTAAAGACGAAGTTTATTCCTCCAGTACCACAATAGGTACAAGCTACCAAGCAGACTAAACCCCCGTCTTGCAATTGCGCACTTTCCTATTCTCTGCTACACCAAGGCGCCGAGCAAACAAAGACATTCGTATCCTCTGCATCGCCAAGGCCACGGGCACTCGGTCCCGCCAGCACACCCACCTTCTATGGGCGGCCGCGGACGGGGAGTGAGACAACCTTGAGTGGTGTCAGCTATGAGCCATCCTCACTTCTTACTGCAGTGCTGTTTGTACTTCATGCCATAGATCAATTATTCCATTGGAGTAAATTGCATTTCCTTACTCTAATTTAGTGAACTTCTCATCAGTTACTGGTAATGTATTGTGCATACGGATATGGATGCTGCTACAAGACTTATTAAGGAAAATGGTCTGCTTGTAAGGTGGACGCTAGAAATCTCGAAAATAACGAATAAGATTCTTAGGCAAATGACAACAACGTAACATTAGGTACGAATGGAAGAAGCAAACACGAGGGGAGTTGGAGACGAGGCACTTGACTAGGCACCGCCATCTATGGAAGGGCAAAGGATACGACGCAGTATCCTCGGCCGAAGCATAACGGGAAGGCAATAGAACGCCGAGGCGCCCTCGCACTAAACGGGTTTGCGCCGTGCTCAAATTCCACGATCGCCGCGATTTTCGTGTATTGCATAAACATTTCACAGCTATTTAAAACATCCAGCGACAAACAAAAGAGACTAATTTGGACAACAAATTAGTTTCTTCAGATGCTTCAGATCTTTCATAAAATCAATCTTACGGCAACAAGATATCTATTTTTATGACAAACATAACGCACATAGCCACCGCACGGGGCAAACAATGTGGTTGCTATAATTCTTCTCAAAACAGTCATTTCTGGGAAAATGTATCAGTGGATTAATCGATTTATCATGCAGATCACGCTGCTCTTCCATACCACTGGACAGCCTCTCTACTCGGAGGCACTGATGCGACACCAACTTGGGAGAATATGCAAATGTGGACGAAGACAAAGTATATTATCATTATTCCCGATGATTATTTTCGTGTTTGACGGACAACAAAAACTGGTTTAATAGGATATCGCAAATAATGAATTGTACCCCTTAAGGCCGCCTGTGTTCCCTGAATGAATGGCACGAGAGATGACCATTTGTTTGTCAACACACATCCTAGCTACTTGTTTTGCAAGCTCAGCAAACACAAATCCACATACACGCCTATGACCACAATTCCCCACACATTTGGGAAAGAAGGAAAATGCTCTACCTGACGGAGATGGTGCGAGGCGACGAGGAAGAGCACGGGCGAGG
>NC_091562.1:21592473-21594660 GCF_042767895.1 Penaeus vannamei
CCAGATGAGATTCCGGCTCCATGTTCAGCCAACGGTTAGTCAGTTCATCGAGATATCAAACGTAACGTGCTTATTGTACGGTGTATCCACGGGGATGCCATACAAGATCACGCTCGTTATAATGCAAGGTCGTTGAGCCTTCCCTCTGGGGGTGGGCTTCACCGACCCATGGCCTCAGTCCGCCGTTTCGCTACGGACCGACCATGAGGACACCAGCGGGAACTGCAGAGCATGTTGGTGGTTCTGGTCTCGCCTTGCCATAACGTCGGTCTCAAAGCCACTCTAGTCGCATCCACTGCTAGCCTTGCCTACGTGATATGAAGACCCAATAAAGAATCGCCAGCGATCGAAATTATGGTACTAGCAGAAGCATCAACTGCAGTAACAACAGCCACTATAAAAACGACAGTAATTATCATAACATCAATATTAACAATAATAATAACAACAATAATATCAATAATGAAATAACAAGAAGAACAACAACCATAATAATATCTGTAATAATGATAATAATAAAAGTGCTACAATTACTACTACTATTGGTAATGATGATAATGATAACAATATAACAATTATAATAATAATAATAATACCGACAAAAACAACATAGCAGCAATTAAAACGATAATGATAATATTGATATATAATAATAATGAAATAAAAGTTATCATTATCATTATCTTTATTGTAATAATAATTATCATTATTATTATCATTATTGTTATTATCATGGTTATTGTTGTTGTTGTTACTATTATTATTATTATTATTATTATTATTATTATTGTTGTTATCATTATTATAATTTTCATTATCATTATTATTACCATTATCATAAATATTATCATTATTATTATTATCATCAATATTCTTCTTCTTATTATTATTATTATTATCAATATTCTTCTTCTTATTATTATTATTATTATCAATATTATTATCATCGTTATTATTATTATCATTAATATTACCATTATCGCTATCATTATTATTACTGTTATTATTATTATTATCAATATTATTATTATTATCATCATTAATATTATTATCATTATTATTTTCATTATTATTATTATTATCATCACCATTATTATCATTATCATGTTTATCTTTATTATCATTATTTATATCATTATTGCCATTATTATTATTATTATTATTATTATTATTATTATTATTATTATCATCATCATCATTATTATTACTTTAATCATTATCCTCATATCAATAGTTACTATTGATATTATTACGACCATTATTATTATCATCATTACCATTATTATAATTATCATCATTATAATTATCGTTATTATTATCATTATCATTACTATCATTATCATTACCATTACTATTATTATCATTACCATTACTATTATCATTATCTTTATTATTATCATCATCATTACCATTATTATTATTAACATTATTATCATTGTTATCATCATTATTTTTATTATTTTTTTATTATTATTGGTGTTGTTGTTGTTGTTGATATTATTATTATTATGATTATTATTATTATCATCATTATTATTACTACTACTACTACCACTACTATTACTATTGTTATCATTTTAATCATTATCATTATTATAATTATTATTATTACCATTATTATTACTATCGTTATCATAATAAGGATAATAAAAGAATATTGATAATGAAAATGATAATGATAATGGTAATAATAATAATAATAATGATAATAATAATAATGATGATAATTATAATAATAACAATAATAACTAATTGTAATAATACTGATGATATTGATAATGCTAACAGTAATCATGTAAAATCAATAATAATGAAAACTATAACAACAATAATGACAATCATAATAATAATGATAAAGACAATAATAACAATATCTATAATAATAATAATAATAATAATAATAATAATAATAATAATAGTAATATTGATAATAATAATAACAGTAATAATAATAATGATTATAATGATAATGATAATAGTAATAATAGTAATAGAAATAACCATAACAATGATAATTGTGTTAATGATAATAAAACTCGACCGATTGGATAGTAATGCTAATAATAATACGAGCGCCCCCAAACGCCAAAGGGCGCAGCAGCCGAGAGGGCAGCGGCACCCGGGCGCCCTTTGGTCGTTTCGCCCCAGAGACAAGCGCTTCATCAGCATAAGCAGACTATATTGCTA
>NC_091562.1:21595160-21600160 GCF_042767895.1 Penaeus vannamei
CTTGTTAAACTCTTGTTGCTGCTGATTCATTGTCCCTTGTGCCTCCATCTGACTTAATGCGTCGGCACATTGCTGCCTCGTATCTTGAATACATGTCTGAAAAATGTCCATTTTTTAATTTAAACTTTGTAAAATTTCCTGCAAATTAAGACATATCACCAGAACCTGTTGTTTGCTGCTCCTCCTCTCGTTCGGTCGAGCTACCGGCTGCTACTTCAGACAGACCATCTCTCCTGCAAACCATTGTTCTATTAATATATATCAGGGTACAGTACTAGATTAATGTTCACTTTACTTCACGAACACTGCCAAATTTCAAAGACTGCACAAAATTAAAATGCAAACACTAACACATGGTGCACAAGAATAACACTACACAGAACACTATACACAAAACAGTAGAAAGCACATCAAAATCAACAATGTAAAAACTTACAAAAGTAAAACTAATAAAATAGCATGCAATAACTGTATTAATTGCTCTCCACATGATCCTAACCACTGCCACCAAAAATGGGTTGTAGTGCCCAATCAATGCATCTTTACTGATCCCTGTTTATCTTAGTCTTCAGAACTTTACTTTGAGACGGACGTATCATGGTGCAGGGTAACCAAAACATTCACATACTGAGGCAGAACGAGTAAAAAGCCCCGACGGCGGATAAGAGTAAAACAAGCGACTCCCCAAAACCTCTAATAAAAGAACCAACAATTCAAAGACTAAAACAGGCAAACAAATAACGAGAAAACCAGTAAACTGTGCGAATAAACGAGTGAGTAAACGAGTAAACGATTACCAGACCAGCAAGCAGCAGCACTAAAACAATCTTAAGCTCCCATCTACTACAGTCCCACCAACTGTACCCCATGATCCGGCACAAGGACTTATTACAGAAGGCATCAAGACGAGACTCCAAGGCACAGGATAATGTCCAGGTTTCACTACCGTATAGCAAAACTGGCATTATCAAGGCCTTGAAAACCCATAGCTTGGTCCTGCACAGGTACCGCATCTCCAAATACTCTTATCGAGAGAGTTCATGACCCCTGCTGCCAGGCCAATCCGTCTGCTGACTTCCTGGTCTGACAGCCCAGAGTTATGTACTACACTACCAAGGTATGTAAAGCTCTCTGTGAATTCAATGTCCTCGCCGCAAGCACATACCGACTGAACAGGTTCTAGCAAGTCCTCAAAGTCCTGGATCTTGGTCATGGTCCAGGAGACCTCTAGATCCAAGGGCTTCACCTCATTATTAAATGCATCAAGAGCCACCACAAGGGTTCCCAGACACATAGAATAGCAACATCATCGACAAATTCAAGGTTTGTAACCTTGATATTACCCAGTGTTGTTCCACAATGACTTTGAACAGTATCTCTGCCGAGTATCCAGTCCATGTAAGTATTGAAAAGTGTTGGTCCAATAACACAGCCTTGCCTCACTCCTGAACTAACAGGAAAGAAGCTCGACAGGCCCCTACCACACTTTGCAGCACTTTCAGTGCCAGTATACAGACTTGTTGGAATTCTTCTCAGTCTCAGGATCTTCCAGAGTGATTCCCGGTGCACCATATCAAATGCCTTCTTGAGGTCGATGTAGGCTGCAAGCAGCCCACTCCCGAACTCACGACGGCGCTCTACAATGACTCGAAGCGCAAGGATACGGTCTATTGTGGACTTACCAGGAATGAATCCAGATTGCTCTAGCCTCTGATGCCTCAGTAAGTGATCTCTGATACGTCTCAGAAGGATGCGGGCAAGAACCTTCCCTGATATACTGAGCAGTGTGATGCCTTGGTGATTGCTGCAGTCCCAACGGTCTCCCTTTCCCTTCCAGTGAGGGATGACCATACCCCTCAACAGGTCAGGGGGAACGGTACCAGATCGCCAGATGGCAGCTAGGACAGCATGCAACCCACGCGTCATACGTTCACTACCAGCCTTCAACAGTTCAGCTGGGATGCCGCAAAGATCTGCATCCAAGTTGACTGTTGGTGAATCAACCTGGTACAACTGTTCAAAATACTCAGCCCAACGCTCCCGCACCGCAACAGGATCTGAGACGATCTGGCCACTTGCTAAGCGAACTGCTGTCGCCTGTGAAGAGGGCTTGGAGTTCAGCTTTCTCAGGGCTTGGTATGCAGGCCGGAGGTCGTTTACTAAGAAATAGCCCTCGACCTCTTCTGCAAGACTCCTAATAAACTGTTCCTTGTCCCTTTTTAACAGAGACCGAGTTCTACACACCTGAGAATGGTGCAAATCCCGATCCCCTGTCAGTCGAGCCACAGGGCAAGCATCTGTGGCTTTCAGTGTCTCCTGTGAGATAAAATTCTGTATTGTCCTCGGGCGTTCACCAATCGACTCTTGGGCTGCAATGAGTGATTCGTGCTTGAAAGTGTCCCACAGAAGTACAGGGTCTGTCAGATTGTTGAGTGCTGTGAAACGACCAGAGATTACCTCAGCAACCCCCCGAGCACACTCCTTCAGCCTGTCCAGATGAAACACCCTAGGATGATCATTGGACCGCTGGGGAGTTTTGAAGTGGACCCAAAGGGTAGCCACAACCAATCTATGGTCAGTACCACAGAACTCGGCACTCCTATACACCCTGCAGTTCTGGAGGATCCTCCATCGAGTGCTAACGAGTATGTGGTCGATCTCCTTGGTTGCATTACCCCATCGCTGTACCATATCCAACGATGTGGGTCTGAGCGCTGGTACCAGGAGCCGGAAATCCTCAATTTCTGGGACCTAGCAAAGTCCCGGAAAAGGAGGCTATTCTTGCTGCCGGTATCAGCTACTGAACCATGAGGACCGACAGACATCTCATAGCCAGCTCGATAACTGCCAGATATCGCATAGAAGTCACCCAGGACAATACGAATATGATAAGAAAAATGATTTGACAGAATCTGAAACACATTTGAGCTTCCACAGTCTTACGAAACAGAGAGTGATATATATGAACAATATAAGTTTTCAAGAAGGGACAGGGTAGTGAGAAAAAGGTGTACAGAAGCTAAAGAAAATTGCGCAAATGATCGGTGCAAAGAGATTGAACAATTAGCCAAGAAGGATGCTCAAGAAATGCATGCTAAAATAAAGTAGCTTACTGATAAGAAATTATAAGAATTAGGGCAGCATGGTAGTGATAGAGAAAAAGGAGAGGTGGGAAGAATATTTTAGTGAGTTGTTTAAAGACAAGAGAGGAACAAATACCCGTAGATGAAAGAATGAATGGTCCTTCAATAGTGAAAAACAGAGAAAACAATGAAGAAAATCAGAGAAGGAAAAGCCATGAAGGAAGATTGAGAAAATATTGAAATGTTAAATTCAATAAAAAAAAAAAAAATACATTGGAAAGATAACACAATGACAATAACACAGTATAAAATGAGGGAGAGTACACAAATCCAGTGTACAAACACAGGACAATCAGCATCATGAGTCAGATTACCAAAATAATTTTAAGGGTAATAACGGAAAGAATTAGAAATAAAATAGGAAACGAAATAGCAGAAGAACAATATGGTTTTATGCTTGGAGGTGCAAGAAATGCTATATCCACTTCAAGAGTGCTAACAGAAAGAGTAATGGAGATGCAAAAAGATCATCACTCGTTTATAGATTATGAAAAGGCTCTCAATCGAGTCAAACAGGGAAATCTAGCAGAAATTCTGAGAAATATTAACACTGTTTAGAAAGATTTGAGTCATCTCCCCAGAAATACGATATGGAAGGATTCAGAATAGGAAGTCTGCTACAGGCACGACACTGCCTGTAGCAGACACCGCAGAAAAATTACAAAACCTTATAGTTGCAGTGAGAGGCAATAGCAAACAATTTGGACTTCATGTAAACGTAGAAACAGAAAAAAAAAAACTAATTCACACATCAATCACAAGAAAAAAGAGCTGTAAAAAGTTTGTTCTGGTCACATCTAATATACGGGCCTGAAATTTGGACAGAAAAACTGCACAGAAAAAGTTTGAGGCGTTTGAATTGTCTCAATATACCGTGGACACCGAAACAGACAAACGAAGCAGTTTTGGAAAGGATAGGAGCAAAAAAAGAGATCATGATAAAGATAAGAGAAAAGCTGTGTGTGTGTGTGTGTGTGTGTGTGTGTGTGTGTGTGTGTGTGTGTGTGTGTGTGTGTGTGTGTGTGTGTGTGTGTGTGTGTGTGTGTGTGTTCGTTATGACCGTTCTATAGTCATGGCATGAAATAGATATTAATGCTTGGTGTATAAATCCTCCAGAAGAACATCTTGTATTTACTATTTTTTCTATACTTTATCTTATAATTGAAAAAAAACGTAGCAGAATTTATGGAATGCGAGGTTAGTCCACCGCTTACTCAAAATGTTTTCGAACACCGCGCATCCCACACTTGGGGGGGGGAGGGGTCACCTAACCCACCAAGGCTCAAGGCGAAGAACAAGGCCATTGGTCATTGGCGATGGATAACATTCAGTGGGTGTTTGGTTTTGGTGATGAGGCTTTGGTGCTGGTTATGAAGTCTGTCCGGAAAGTCGCCAATACCGGACACACCAACATCGACATCAAACGCGATCGAACTCCGCATTCAAACACATAACAAACAAGTGCAAATCCGACGGAAATGAAGGAGGGACGATCACTACGGTTAGAGTTTGATCGGGTCTTGACGATATGCGATTGGGTGTCGTTATGTGGTTAATAAAGATGTAAGAATCAGAAGGATCAGAGGAAGGTTCCAGCTGAATGGGCAGTGACCACACCCCGCTTTTTCTGTGCTCATGAAGGTCATACTTTTCTTCTGCAGATGACAGCGCTGTGTACAGTGCATTTAGTTAGACTTGCGTGTAGATATAGGTCCTTGGGCTAGCATGTTCCAAACGGAATTACTGACCTGCCTGACCCGTTCTGCTGTATAACATAAGTATAATTGTTCACAAAACCTTAAATATAATTTACATATCCATAAATGTACATGTCGCTAGCCCTCTCTTTGCGAAAAA
>NC_091562.1:21623354-21640854 GCF_042767895.1 Penaeus vannamei
TTGATGCAATTGATGGTGCAAATTCTGTATACAAAGTTCGATTCGCCATACCGTCTGCCTGCTGTGATGGCGAGCTGATTTAGTTTCCACACGTGACTGGTTAGCTGACGCAGTTCTAACACGTGGCAGGATAACTGGCGCAAGTTTGTCTAATAGTCGTTATGCAGACACGCCAAGATATCAGTATCTTCGGCATCGTGCAGTGGTTTTAGTATTTGAATATTTGTTTTCTCTTGAACAATCTGAATACTGTAGAATCTTGGACATATTTATAACTGTACATTTAAGTGTATGAAAATTATTTTGTCTGCAGTAATTTTAGTGCGAAGAATTAATCCTGATGTAACTCCATCTGTCACGAACGTACATGGACACACGCACGCTCTCTCTCTATCACACACAAATATATATATATATATATATATATATATATATGTATATATATATATATATATATTGTGTGTGTGTGTGTGTGTGTGTGTGTGTGTGTGTGTGTGTGTGTGTATGTGTGTGTGTGTGTGTGTGTGTGTGTGTGTGTGTGTGTGTGTGTGTGTGTGTGTGTGTGTGTATTTATTTATTTATTTATATATATATATATTATTTAGTTGCATGGACAAGTCCGGATTGGGTAGATACGATCTAGAGAAGGAAGTAATTACATATTGAAGGCAAATTTTCTGACGTTTGAAGGGACTGTTATCTATATCGTTTATCTTTAATCACATCAAAGATCTGATATTTTCTTTTTAAAATGTTCTTTTTCAGACATTGTAAATCTGAAGCGGCATGGTAGGTGACTCAGCTGCAGACGTGAATGTGGTTATAAAAAGCCTCTTCTGTATTGCATAATAACTCTCATCCGGGGAAGACACAAACATGGCTGTCCTGAGGCTGCTCGAGAATCGGGGGCGGAGTGTTAACCCCGGTAGTGTGATCCTTATTGACTCTATTACCGCGTGGAAACTCAGAAGAACCTTATTACATTTATTTCATTTTTAGAGGTAATTATTCTTATATCGTGACAGAAACTTTATTTCAAACCTAGCCTTTAAAAATAAGATTTAACATGAAAAATATAACGATAGACAGCATGTATATAAACCACAATTCAAAATAAGTGTATCATCAAACTCAGTGTAAAATAAGTGCAAATTCAAAAAAAATTAGTTGTATCTTTTGACATATTCTCCTATTCGTAATTTTTTTCCTTGAGTATAATTTTGATTAGTGCTTCAATTGGTGTGAAGGAAAACTTCTTACCAACACTTAACCACATGTATCGAACATATCAGTTAAGAGAACAATGGATCATCTCTGTAACTTTAACGTGTCACGGATCTGAAAGTGGTAAATTTGATAACTTAATTTGCCGTCTCTAACAATCCAGCAGAAATAAGTAAATGTAATGATAATAAATAATGTAATAATAATAAGAAATAAGTAAATACATGTACTACTGATTTACAATGCCTAGAGCGAGTTCCAATTTATAATATTGGGGACTGTAGAGCCAACTAATAATAACAACAGCTGTAAAAGTAACTACAGGTAATAAATACAATTTAAAATTATGGTATTGATAGAAACTGCATATTGTTTACCGAAAATGTTAACTCGTTTCTATATCTCTCAAGCTTCTCAGCATTGCACAACGCTAAATACATTTATACTTTTCAAAAATGTTTATTGTTTGGCAAATGATTAAATGTCAATGTTACCGAAGTTGAAAGTGAATTAGTTTATTTTCGTTACCGCTCAGAGATATAAAGAAAATGTATATTTTACGTATTCAAGAAAACAAGAAAAACGGTTAAGGGAGGACTTATATATTACGGTCGTTCACCACTTCTGTGGAGTCCCTTCTTAAGTTGTAAGTAAATAATCCAGTTTTCTTTTAAATTTCTTTTAAGTCGGTATCAAACTGAAGTGTTTGTTATGCTCTTTTTCTGTGTCAGTAGAGTTGAGGGAAAACCTTCTGTTACTTAGTACTACAGCATACAAATATAAATAACAGCAAGACTTTGTTGTATGTTTGAATATTTTCTGATATAAGTATTGATATAATTAATTCACGAGGATCTTGGTCGTGGTATTGAACGACTGGAAGAAATATTTTTGATTGCTGTTATCTCTCTCTCTCTCCTCTCTCTTCTGTCTTTTTGTCTCTCTTTGCTATAATTTCACGTGATTTTTGTAACCTTATATGTCTCTGTTATCTTAATGATCTATACGTTTTTCTTTCTTATCTCCCCCCCCCCCAACAACAAAAAAGCACCGGATTTCCCCTGAACAAGGAAATCCGCATGTATAAAAACAAGGCCAAATAATGTTAGCTTATAATTTAGAGTCTTTCAGAACCTGATCAATCTTAAAAGCAGTTGTATGTCCATCCATCACCTAAAACAAGAAAGACATGTCCAACTGTCATAGAAGAATGGCAGGAGTGTCATCCCTCTAATATCCCTGCCAGAGAATAAATTTATTCAATTGCAACATTTTTCCATGTCGATGCTATCGACATGGAAAAGTGTCTGCGGCAGCGAGGCGTAGCGTTTGTTCAGCAAGGGTGGAAGTGTGAACTGCTACTTTCCAGATGTTGTTTATATCGCTCGGCCACGTGCAAGGCTTGGCCTCGAGATGGCTGCAACATCTGTTGCGCTATCGTGGCAGAAGCTGCTGTGTCAACGCCTTCGTTCGCTAGTAGGTGACGGGTCCCCTTCATGCTTGTCATACATGGAGGCAGGATGGTAGGGTCGCCAGGACCGTCGACTACTGGATCCGAGAGAGCTCATCTGTAGTCACTGTCTGTATCTTCGGCAACCATTCGATTGAGTCTAAACCTCTGCACAGCCAGGCTCTCAGGTGTAGGGGGGGGGGGGGAAGTTACCTTGTACCATCCGTTTGTTGAGACGTCAGATGTGATGTGAGTTAAGGAAAAGTAGGGGTGTGCTGTCAATTGGTGAAAGTAATCGAAGGCTTGATCTTGGTAATGTTACATTAAATGTTGGTAGTGTCAAGTTAAAAGGGGTTATTAGCAGAGCATTTAGTCTGGAAGTTAGGTATATGACATGTGTTGCTGGTATAGTAAGTGAGGAAGTGGTGAGCTGGCAAGTGTGGGGTAGTACAAATGTACCTGTGATAAGTGTGTTATTTGGTGTATCGCGACACTTGATAGTTGCAGTTGTAGCTTACAAGAAGTGTAGGAGTGACACACATATTGAGGACAGGACAAAGGGATATGGTGAACTGGGAACCTCATCGAAGGTGCAGTGGGAGTGTATATTGATGTTAGACTGGAAAGCACGGGAACAAGATGGAAGGTTGTAATTGTTCTGTGGTAAGGCATGTGTAGCACACGAAACGACGGGGTGATAGTCTGAGACAACCATCTGGGAAAGGAATGGAGAGGGATTGACCGTGCAGGGACTTAAGGATGATAGTGGGGGCAGAAGATGAGGACGCATGGGGTATTGTTAGCAATGTGAGGAAAGGGGTGTATACGGCATGTTTGGAAGGTGCTTAAGGGTAGGAGGAGAATGAGGACGGACAGGACGCGAGGTGGCAGGTAATACCGTAGGTGGGCGTAGAAGAGTGTTGTCTCCAAGGCTGTAAAGGGCTTGGTAAGACATGGAGGTGATCTTGCTTATGAAATTATGCATATTGTGTGGGGATATTAAACTTGGGAGTACCTCGCCTCGGGTGACCATTATCAAGTCTGTATTGAAGCGCTTTACATTATTTATAAAATTACATATAGCCAACTCATATGAAAATACACTAATATCGAATCTTTGTACATTATCGATATTCTCGGATAAGGTATGTAGCTGTTCCTCTATACTAGAGCATAAAGTAGAGAGTGACTTAATGTTTTTATTAATATAATCTAATGCATGAATCAAAGAAACAAATCTTGCAATGACATTGTGGAGGGATGACTTGTACTCAGCGAGATGGCTGGTAAGGGTGTCTTCGTCGATGATACCAAAAATGCATGTGCAATGTTTCCGATCGCATTTATGAGGCCACGGCAAGGGCGTGAACGATTGCCAATAGTGAATTTGCTCAAGCCATCTATTGTGGCATTCAAGATGTGAGTGAGAAGCTCCCTCTGTGTACCATTCAAAATCTTATCATGGCCTATGTAAGATCTTAGCTCTATAAGCTTGGTATGGTGAAATGTGGCAAGTGAAGAGGATTCTAATAAAGGAGTTAGAACTACAGTTATTTCTGCATGGTTAGTGACAGGGAAGGTGACGCCTAGATCCTCTATAATGGCGCCAGGGACGTTCCGAAGATTGCCAGGAAGATGGGTGTCACTAGCAGCAAGAATTGACAGGAGAAGGAGGAGACTCTTCTGCAAGCATATAGGACTTGGAGTCAGAGTGATGCATTGCTACCAGAGAAACGGTCTACAAAATACTTAGTGGCAAGCTTTAATTGGTCAGAGTGGAGCCATGCCTGTGACTCAGCCCTTAAGTTATTACAGAGTGCCTTGTTAATGTGACACTGTAGTAACCTGTAGGGCACATCGAAGATAGGGGCTAGCTTTTGCATAGGAGAGGCTTTATGCTCTTAAATCCTAATGCACCAACCTCAATTGTATTAACCCTATCTTATGTTGGTCAGCATTTATCCTGTCCCTGGATGAAGTTAGGTTTACCTTAGCTAATATAAATGCATTTTATTGTCTGATAACTAGTGACTTGGCATAATTGACATCTTAGTTAGGGGCAGGTATCCCATCTAAGAACTCATAAGGGAGTCTTGTCAGTGCCAAATAGCAGGAAATGAGGGATATCACCCAATGAGGAATGGTAATTGCAGTAAATATCTGACTGTACGATCGATAGGTAGAGATCTCGGTCATCATCATGGTCAGAAATCATAGTTCTCAATAAATTTATGATGGACTTGTTCAGTCTTTTCGTAATACCATTAGCCTGAGGTTGGTATGGAAGGATGTTAACCTTCTTGACATTCATTAAGTTGCATAATTCTGAGAGCATGTTAATACAAGATTCTTTCCCATTATCACTGCTGGGCTGCTAAGGGGACTGGTATCTGCATATGATGTACAAAGCTCTAACAACGGTGTCGGCTGACTTGTCTGGTATAGGAACAAGATCTACTGAAGTTATCAGTGAAAACTAAAATTTACATGTTGCTCCTGGGGGTTGCTATAATTCCTGATACTTTCTGGAAGGGAAAGTCAGGGATGTCATACAACAATGCAGGGGCAGGATCATGGATTGAACCTTCGTATAATGGGCAGACATGACAACTCTTGATGTGTTGTAAAACTCTAGGAAAAAGAACGACCTAGAACGCCGAACAGCTTTGGAATCTCCAGTGTGAGCTGCCTCTAATGACTTGTGGGCACTCAGGCACTCGAAGACTACTAACTGTCTTTAAGTGGTCTTTATACGCTTCTGTTTCTTCTTGGCTATAGACAGTCTAAAGAGAAGGCCCGACTCATCTAGGTAGAAATCCTTAACTGGGAGGCCTTTTTTAGGAGACAAGGGAGTGTTGGGGTTTCCTTCTAGATTCTTGATCATATCCTTATACAAGTTATCGCTTCTCTGTTTTTCCTTTAAGTCATTTATATCTAAAGCATCCAGGGGGGCAGGCTTCAGAGAACAGGGAGTACATGGGTGCTCGAGATATGGCATCTGCAACCTTATTGCAAGGGCCAGGAGTATATACAGTCAAAGGATTGAATTCTAACAAGGTATCCAAATGTCTTGTCAATCTACCACGGGGATCTTTGCAGGACATGATGTGGGTTAGTGGCTGATGGTCTGTTCTTACTTCTATATCTATAATTAATTCCCGAAAATGTTTGACAGATGTTGAGTAACAATCTTCAACAATGGTTAAGGCCCGACTCGCAAAGGCAATTTCATTTTATTTTTGGACAGAACTACTGTATAGCTTGTTCTGAGTACTCTTTTTGATTTAAATTTTATGTATTTATTTTTTTTTCTGAATTTTTGAAGTAGGCCACTTCAAGAAAATCAAAAAAAGTGAAAACTTGCTTACATTTGTCTACTTTGCAAGAAGCACAGGCAAAAATTGGAAAAAAAGTATTCAGAACAAGTTGTAGATATTTTATTTTTCTACAAAATCAGCCATAATACGGTATTTTTGGGCAAAAATTGCACCTGTGAGAATTTCCGCGATACCTAAAGGTGGTGAACCGAGATATCGGCATTTATCGTTTTCTTCATCTTTCCATGACTATCTTGGTATCAACAAAACAAGGTATAGGATTAGTCTTCTTACACCATAATCCTCTGTCATCTACCTGTATTCGAAAGTCTTGCGGACATTGCCAGCACGTAACGGTTTCTTAAAATCTTACCTATAGTGTAGAGTGGTGGCAGTGTTTTGGGGGGTCAATAGGCCTACTTTGACCATTTTTAAAAATTTATATAAAAAAAACAGCCATTCTGATTTCATGTGTGAATAGAACAATCTTTCTATAATTATATATGGAGAAGTGAGAAGTCGACCTTCCTTTTTTGGTGAATATTTTTCGAAGGTGACTGTTAAAACACCCTAATAGGAGATTTTGAAAATATATGTCGCTTTTAAAAGAAGCACAGGAGAATATTGCAAATCCTTATTGCAGTATGTAATAGATCTACTATTCAGATTCGAAACGAGCCATAATACGTTAAAATCGGACAAAATGCGTGTGCTATGCGTAAAAGTGTAAAGGACCTAATAACCACGATCTTTTTCCTTTTCATTATAATTACATTTTACATGACAAATGTACAAAATACTTGTATTTGATATAATTATCTGCTATTTACCTATAATTGTTGTTCTAATGGGGTTTTACAACGTATAATATTGGTCGAAATCTTTTCTCAGCACGGTCGGGGCGTCGTGGACGATGAAATAAGTCCCATTACATCTGCGGAATAATGGTGTTTAACTCTACGGGTTTACGGGGCCAATTTTCACACTCAGACCCCGTGGAAAGACGAAAAACAATTGCATGGCGATATAAAAGTATGTATATAAGGTTTATAAGCACATATAGATAATTTTCGTGTACCCCATGACCTTTTGTTTACTTATATTGTTACTTCCGTTTGTTTCTTTGTTTGTTGATTGTTTGTTTGTTGTTTTTTTATATTTCTAAAAGTTATGAACACATTTTAATGAGATTTTAACCAAAGGTGTATTTTAACCTAACTTAAAGGCTTATTGCACTTTGGTGGTGATGCGGACCATGGTTTGGATCCAGGATCTTTCCTGTCTAACTGTCTTTAAGTGGTCTTTATACGCTTCTGTTTCTTCTTGGCTATAGACAGTCTAAAGAGAAGGCCCGACTCATCTAGGTAGAAATCCTTAACTGGGAGGCCTTTTTTAGGAGACAAGGGAGTGTTGGGATTTCCTTCTAGATTCTTGATCATATCCTTATACAAGTTATCGCTTCTCTGTTTTTCCTTTAAGTCATTTATATCTAAAGCATCCAGGGGGGCAGGCTTCAGAGAACAGGGAGTACATGGGTGCTCGAGATATGGCATCTGCAACCTTATTGCAAGGGCCAGGAGTATATACAGTCAAAGGATTGAATTCTAACAAGGTATCCAAATGTCTTGTCAATCTACCACGGGGATCTTTGCAGGACATGATGTGGGTTAGTGGCTGATGGTCTGTTCTTACTTCTATATCTATAATTAATTCCCGAAAATGTTTGACAGATGTTGAGTAACAATCTTCAACAATGGTTAAGGCCCGACTCGCAAAGGCAATGGGCTTTAGTTTCCCCTCGCATAAATAGAGTGCCAATTCCTACGTTAGAGGCATCAATTGCTAGGATGAAACGCTTGGAAAAATCTGGAAATGGCAACACTGGGGACTCAATTAACTTAACAGAATGTTTTTTTTTTTTCTTTCGATTTTTAATTTTTTCTTGCCGATTTTGATGAAACCCACACCCTTTTATTTAGGCCCCTTCCCATTGCCTGTGGTCGAATTTTTTTTTCTTCCGAAATCGCCTGTACAGTTTTTGAAGCATTGCAATAAAAACGAAAAAAAAAAAAAAAAGAGGCGAGGGGCGGAAATCCTCACGTCTTCAAAAACGGCAAAACCTACAATTTTATTTTATTTTTGGACAGAACTACTGTATAGCTTGTTCTGAGTACTCTTTTTGATTTAAATTTTATGTATTCATTTTTTTCTGAATTTTTGAAGTAGGCCACTTCAAGAAAATCAAAAAAAGTGAAAACTTGCTTACATTTGTCTACTTTGCAAGAAGCACAGGCAAAAATTGGAAAAAAAGTATTCAGAACAAGTTGTAGATATTTTATTTTTCTACAAAATCAGCCATAATACGGTATTTTTGGGCAAAAATTGCACCTGTGAGAATTTCCGCGATACCTAAAGGTGGTGAACCGAGATATCGGCATTTATCGTTTTCTTCATCTTTCCATGACTATCTTGGTATCAACAAAACAAGGTATAGGATTAGTCTTCTTACACCATAATCCTCTGTCATCTACCTGTATTCGAAAGTCTTGCGGACATTGCCAGCACGTAACGGTTTCTTAAAATCTTACCTATAGTGTAGAGTGGTCTACTTTGACCATTTTTAAAAATTTATAAAAAAAAAACAAAAAAAAAAAAAAACAGCCATTCTGATTTCATGTGTGAATAGAACAATCTTTCTATAATTATATATGGAGAAGTGAGAAGTCGACCTTCCTTTTTTGGTGAATATTTTTCGAAGGTGGCTTAAAACACCCTAATAGGAGATTTTGAAAATATATGTCGCTTTTAAAAGAAGCACAGGAGAATATTGCAAATCCTTATTGCAGTATGTAATAGATCTACTATTCAGATTCGAAACGAGCCATAATACGTTAAAATCGGACAAAATGCGTGTGCTATGCGTAAAAGTGTAAAGGACCTAATAACCACGATCTTTTTCCTTTATATTATAATTACATTTTACATGACAAATGTACAAAATACTTGTATTTGATATAATTATCTGCTATTTACTTATAATTGTTGTTCTAATGGGGTTTTACAACGTATAATATTGGTCGAAATCTTTTCTCAGCACGGTCGGGGCGTCGTGGACGATGAAATAAGTCCCATTACATCTGCGGAATAATGGTGTTTAACTCTACGGGTTTACGGGGCCAATTTTCACACTCAGACCCCGTGGAGATATTTGTATTGGTGACAGAGATCTAGCTCAACGTCATTGATGTGTCGGCAAAGACCATGGTATTAATGTCAATATTGCTAGACTCTTTTACCTGTCATACATACGGTCGGTCATAGATTATCATGCATTGCACCTAGTATTATACAAGGAATCAGAGTTGGCTAGTTTAGAAATTGTACAAAATGAGGCCATGAGGCTTATTCTCGGCGCCCCTAAGACAACGAGGATTGTGAATATGAGATCAGAACTTAATTTGCCGTCTGTCTATGAAAGAATATTATACATAAACACCACTTTTGGCAACATCGATTCAAATTCAAATCCATGGCAACAAGTAACATGTAAGCACTTGTCTCAGCTGAACATATCCATAACTAAGACCCTACATGGACGTTCTGCTCCACCGTGGAAAATGTCGGACCTAAGTGTATTTTATACGACTGCCCCCAAAAAAGACAGTGTCCCTGCTGTACTTAAGCAGTATGCTTTAGCAATTATCAATGAGCACCTTGAAACTATGCCCAATGCGTATGAATGCTACACTGATGGATCCTTGCAGTCTGGGAGTAGAGCAGGATGCGCTTTTGTCGTATATAAAAACAATATTTTGCAGCACCAGGATTGTAGGCGGGTTCATGACTGGGCTAGCACTACGCAAACTGAGTTGGCAGGAATGCTCATAGCCACCGAATTTCTATTAAGTCAAGGCTCAGGAGTCATTTTCTGCGACTCACAGAGTGCTCTCCAGGCATTGAACACACTAGACAAAGGTGCAGGAAATATTGCAAATGACATAAGGATAAATGTGTATCGTGCAAAAGAACGAGGCCATGATATACGTTTTGTGTGGATACCATCGCATGTTGGAATCCCCAGGCATGATCATGCTGACCGCCTAGCAAAATCAGCATGTGACAAGCAAAGTGTTGATATAGATCTTGGAGTACCTCTTGCTAGGATTTCACACATAATTAAAACTTCCTTCAAAGAGGACTTGTCTGACTTGATTAATTCTCAACGGCCTGAAAGCTGTAGCATAAAGCACTATGACAGGTTTATGCAAGATGTTTTCATCTATGGTTTATACAAAACAAGAACAAGACAGTGTGATATTGTGACCGCAAGAATCAGGCTGGGATATAGATTGTACTGGCAGGTCAGTACAGCCTGTAATGTTGAAGAAACGAAGTGTAAATTATGCAATGAAGAATATAAGCGAACACTTGTACATTATATCTCAGAGTGCCATGTAATACAGCCTTTCAGACCACCTAGCATGAGGTATGGAGAACTATGTAACTACTTCATATCATCTGATGTCTTGGAAGATATAATTATGTTATATCCTAAATTTGGAATGTAGTATCACATGACCACATATCAAATGTTACATTGCCTTTCCACGCCCAAGCCGTATGCCGGCTTGACAGATGAGTAGATAAATTACTGATCGTTCTTTTCCTTTAAATGATATATCTTAGACCGTAATAATTTTATGATATAGATTTATTCTGTAATACTATTATATAATGCTTTGACCATGTATCAAATGTACTACAGCTTGCCCACGCCTGTGCAGTTAGCCAGGGTGGTAAATAAAGGACTAAACTAAACTAAGACCCCGTGGAAAGACGAAAAACAATTGCATGGCGATATAAAAGTATGTATATAAGGTTTATAAGCACATATAGATAATTTTCGTGTACCCCATGACCTTTTGTTTACTTATATTGTTACTTCCGTTTGTTTCTTTGTTTGTTGATTGTTTGTTTGTTGTTTTTTTTATATTTCTAAAAGTTATGAACACATTTTAATGAGATTTTAACCAAAGGTGTATTTTAACCTAACTTAAAGGCTTATTGCACTTTGGTGGTGATGCGGACCATGGTTTGGATCCAGGATCTTTCGAAAAGTTATGAACAGATCTTAATAAAATTTATACCTGTGGTTTGTCTTAGCCTGATTAATATTCCATAAAATTTTGGTGGTGATCTGGATCATTTGGCAATCCTACCCCCATTTGGGGGTGGGGGGGGAGGTTTGCATTTTCTAAATGTTTTGCTCATAGATCCAACTATGTACTAGTATAATGAAAACATAAATAAAATAAAATACTCCATATGAGCGGCATATCATGTTTATTTATTTGCATGAAAAAAATCTTCATTATTGTTTATTGGACGCTTGCCAGATTTTAGAAATTATTCCAAAAAAATGAAGGTTGATCTCATCTTACGTGAAATCTAATAAGCTTTCAGAAAATCTAATTATTTTTATCATCTCTAATCAGTGGGTCACAATTGCCGATTTTTTAAAAGGTGAAAAAATATTTCGGTCGACATCGAAAATGGCTGTTACCACCTAAAAAAATAACGGTCGGGCCTTGTAATTTTCAGGGGAGAATCAAAGGCCCTGAAACTCCTTAAAAATGCATAAAACTCAATTTCGGCAAGATGGGCGTAAAACGTCGAAAAAAAACGACCGTACCCTTAAGTAGCCGGGAAGGAGGGCTTCCAATGGAACCAAAATGGGATATGAAAGGTCTGTAAAAACCTGCTAAAACTAGGCTCTTAATCTGATGTTAATCCTTTGGGACAGGGAATTTACTAATGCTCTTTACTTTGTCATAAGAGGAGATTACTACTGTAGTTATAAGAAATTCAAAGAAAGAGGGGAAAAAAAAAAGAGAGAAGAAAAAAAAAGCATGGAATTTCTGTGGGTTTATGGTCAATCTGGCTTAACGAGTCTACTAAAGATCTTCTTAATTTTACTTCATGTTCTGCGACATCTTTTGACACTACTATTTGGTCGTCAAGGTAAATGAGTACATCATATCCAACAAGACCACTCATGACAAGGGACATTAATCATGCAAAACTTAGTGGAGCGTTCCTTAGGCCAAAAGGCGTTCGTGTGAATTCCGAGTGTCCAGAAGGGGTGGGAAAAAGCCGTTTGTTTTTTTAGAATCAGGGTGCATGAGTAATTGATGAAATCCTTTGGCTAAGTTGAGAGCTGAGAAGACCTTATTAGTCCTGATGTCTTAATGATGCAATAACAGCCGAAGGGAGGGAGTGGGAAGTCAACCGGGTCAGCAGTGGCCTTCTCGAGTGCAGGACGGCGGCTATGAGGAATGCGGTAACTTAGAATATAGACAGGTTGAGCATCAGGAACCAGGTTGATCTTGTGTTGTATGAGATCAGTCTTGCCAAGGGGTGTTCTGATAAGGTGTGTTAGGGGTAGTGGCATAACCTCCTGGCATGCAGGGATAATAAGTACAACGAGGGTTAGGGGCAGGCAGGTAATGGCAGGGGGGGAGGGTTGGGTTGGCATGTTGGCGCATGAATGAGGTTAGAGGGGCGTTGGTTAGGCTGACCATGCTGAGGTGGGGAGGTCGGCTTCTCAGACAAGGCGTTGGCTACCTGCACATCAATGGAGGAAATTTCTTTTAATTGCTAAAAAAAAAACGTCCGGCACTTCGACTACGTTATCTCTTTTCTATTTCACGCCATACTTTCTCCTGACACAATGGGGTGAGTGAGGATGCAAATACACCCGAAGTAAAGTAAAGCATATATTCATTATGTGATGCGGTGTCATGAAATGCCCCCTTGATGTTTAACAGGGCGTTGTCTGGGATGGAGGAAATCCAATTATTCACAGCAAGTCTGATGCGGTTACAATGGGTGCGGATGTTAGCATAAAAAAAGGACTGAGGTCGTAAGCTAAAAATCCTGGAAACGACCTTAAATACAAGGTCGTTGTTACATCCGCCGCCTTGGCCGCGAACGCCTATTTTTACTCCTACCAGCAGGCCCAGACCAAGCTGGTGCATCTGCAAGAGAAAAAAGATTGTGGAGACGCTTGAAGCCATCGAACAGAGCCTTCCCAGGCTGCCTTTCTTCCGCCGCGACGTCTTCTTCGACGACATGGACTGCAGTGCCACCTCGAAGTGGTACTTGCCCAGCTCCTAGGGCGCCTGTGACGATGCCACGCTCGCCCACATCCAGGAGCTTTACATCCAGTTCCAGGAAGACAGCCAGAGGGAGAGGGAGGTTGTTTATATGCACACACACACACACACACACACACACACACACACACACAGTACATGATCAACCTAAGAGGGCCTAAGTAGAATGCCAAATTCCTGTTTAAACAATTCCCACGAGGGGTTAGGTTGTTAGTCAAAGGCATTAAATGCTTCCCTGGCCTTTGGTGAGGTAAGATCGATACGGGAATGAACAGTATTTAAACATTTCATAATGAACCCGGTGTCTGATCGCATTGTTCCCGTTGATACTATGAATTCCTCTATTTCCTTGATCAAGGAATCCATGTCTAGCTTCAAACTTGGTAACAGAATAAGGTTGGAGGAAGACTGGGTTAGAGGTTGTAGGGGGTTCCGAAGGCATTGTGGAGGGAGGAAAATGTGGTGCACGGGGGCGAAGGGATGCAGGAGCGGGAGGAGTAGGGTGTCTCACGTTATGTAAGGGAGAATCACACCGAGAATGTGCGGTGTCGTTTGTTTGTGTTTGTTAAAGGTGTCTCTTTTATGCCAACAATAGTTGCATCTATTTTCAAGGTATACTGTGCTCGGCTGCGTGTGAATGGTCGTGTTGTTTGGTTTGACCTATGCAGATAAAGCTGGAAATCTGAGTGTAAAAGTGTAGAAGGCAACAAAGAGGAAAGTCTTAGAGGAACTAAATACAGAGAAAAATCAAAGTTCTTAAAGGGAGCAGGTACCTTATCGATAGGTGTTTGGATGGGTGCGAAACTGGCTGTACACAAGAGAAGCGTGGCCGGCAGCAGAAGACGGCAGGGGGCGAGGCGCTGTAGAGTAGTCGGAGAGCGATCAGCGTAGGCGTTGTGAGGTCCGTGAAACTGCTACCATCAACTGTCAACGACATGTAAGATGGTCTTAGGGCGGTAATCAAAGTGGTCTTGGCTTTCAGTTTTATTCACTTCAAAGCGAGTGGATGAGAGCTGGACTTCTGTCGAGGTATGGAGAACATCCCCTATTTATCTAGCTGCTATCCTGAGCAGGTGCCTGCTTCTGTATTTTGGAGTGTCGGTTCTTCCGGCCGTGACAAAGGGGGTGAATTCGCCAGACTGCTTGAGGGGGAGAAAGTTCCATGGGCAAACAAGCTCGGGCATGGTAGGCGCGAATCAGCTGTTTCCTCTGGCACTGTAGATACAGGAAGTCTGCTACCTTCCGGATGTTGTTTATACACATAAACAGTTCAAAACGTTACAAAGACCTTCTAGCTGTAAATCCATGTTCTCCAGAGAGTGCACATTGACCTGACCTAATGGGTAGTAATCTAGTTTCACAGTCAGATGGATGTATTCCTAACATAGATTAAGGCCACATTGATAGAGCTGCTGCCATAATGTAGTGGTCCTTGCTCTGGCTAACTGTAGGCATTCATCATGATATTAGGCATGACCAGTATTATCCAATAAGTGAATTTGTAATCTGAACACTCGGAGGCCCTTCTAAAAGTCCCTGTATGACTCAGGTTGATCTGTACTGATATCAGGAAATTACGTATCTGTACCTCACTGGCTGGTTTACCTTTCCCTTTCTGCATTGAATATAAATAAAAGATGTTATAAAATATAGCTACCATTTTTATGCATTTTTCCATGGTGAACTACACTATTAGAGAATGTTCCCGTGAATTTGGAGGTGAGTAGGTATGCCAACAACATTGCTTCAGGTGATGAAGTCTTCCAAATAGGTTTGGTAGATGGGTGCTACAGTTCATGATCTCACCAGGCTTATCCTTGCTATTGCCATTTGCTTTGTTGTTGGATGTTCTAGACTCTCTAGAGGTAGTCATGTAATTAATATTGATGTCAATATAATGTTGAATTCTGTTTTTTTTTTTATGTTACTGATCAAGCACAAAGGCAAAGAGTTTGGTCAAGCAAGGTGCAAGAGAGGTGCGTTACAGACACTTTCTGAAAACTCTGGGAGATTTTGATATAAAGGTTGTCTGACTATGCTCCTTTTCTGATGTGCTGCCACTATTTAAGTTTTCTCTTATTTTGCCAATAATATACAGACTGGGCTATATAAAGCTATAAGGCATAGCAATTTCTCTCATTCTGCATGGATTTGGACTATCCATTACTTTGGTCAGATTTCTTACTGACGTATTAACATTTAAAGAGTGCAGTGCATGTTAGGTTCTGCCCTTTCTACATTTTGAGTTTTAATGAATGTTCTCTACTTATGAAACCTCTTGCTTTCTACATTGTAAGGTCATTTTATGTGGTAACAGAAAACCTTGCAGATCGATGACAACTAGTATTTTTTTCAGATTAACTATGTCCTATAGGTTTTCCTTGCCTTACATTTTATGATGTGTACGTATATATTTTTCTCTTTTATAAAAATAACCTTGTTTTTTTTTTAACAAACACAAATGAAGAAAGGTGTACATACTGTTAAATTGAAATGTTGCCGCAATAGAAATAGAATAAAAACGTGACGGATGTAGTAAAAACCATATATAGTGTCATAAATATATAGCAGATAGAAAGACTAAAAATAAGTGCTGAATTACAATTAATTCAGTTCTTATTCCTGTACACGAGGAGTGCTAAGGTTTAAACAATCCAGGTAAATTCGGTAATTTCTTAATCAAAAGGGTTTCTATTATTTTTCTATTTATCAATTAAAAAGGTATCCTTCCAGTTAAGCTGATGGCATTCATCTATAAAACATTATATTCCCTAGAGTATCTAATGTCACCTTTATGTCCACCTTATTTTTGCCGAAAGCCCTGGCAGCTTTGCCTGTGAAAACGTTTGGACAGAGTTTGCAAGCAATAGCATAAATGCCTGATGTGTCACGAACACCACTGGCTGCATTGTAGTTCACGGAAGTTTACCAAAGAGTTACACAATGTGTCAGGATAGATAGTCTTTGATGACAGTGGCTTGGGGAAGATCTGCGCAATGAGTGAAAGATTGTCTAATAAGTGAACCGGTGTAACATCTCTAATCAATCTAGGCGACTAACGGACTTATGGAACATATCTAATAGCACAACAGATGCCATCGGTGAAGCGCCGACTTGGAATTAATGGCCGATTGAAGGGGGAATGACCTGTTCGTGTGAGCAATCCTGAAGAAACTTTTTTTTTCCACCTGGAGGCAATCAAAACTTGTTCCCCCAAGCCAGCACTCCCAAGAAAATTTTACGGTGTCCTCGCGTCCCCTATATTTATAGCTTATTTAGGGATAAAGGTGAATTTATACTGAATTCAATAAACGAAAGGAAATATTTTATTTTATTTCCTAGTAATATGTCAAAAATAAAAAAATGTGTACAAGAAAAGAAATTCCAAGTTAATATTTGAATAAACCTTATAAAATATAATCACTCTTACTTGAAATGTCTGCAAATAATAAAATCAAGCATCCAACTTTATACCGTTTATCAATGAATTTCACTTCAGTGACTCTTGTTCTCGTTTCTTGATTTTTTTTTCGAAATGGGTAAACCGCAAAGGAGTGAAAATAGATAAATTTATTGTCATTAAGTTGGATTCTTCTCGCACCCCCTGGAATGCTATCTCAACTATCTTAAGTGGTTTCCCAACCAGGGGTGCGAGCACCCCTGGTTGGGAGACCCTGGTCTAAGAGGTCATGAAAATGCCGGGCAATTGGAGAAGACCAACAGCAGTATGACGACTTCAAACGTGGGTTCCGCAATAAACAAAATTCAGTGATATATCCATACACACAAAGTGAAACTTGTCACGACGTAGGTTTAAATGTAGTTAAAATGAAATAAGCGAACAAAGCAATTTTTAAAAAGAATAGACAGTACATTATCTATTTTGGTTTTAAGATCATAGGTTTTATATAATCCTTATATTGGTTGAAGACACAGTCAGAGCTTACATATTTGTTGTGCTCTTAGATTATGGTACTGCACCTAGGATACCCGGGTATATGGAATCTAGAAAGTACGCAGTATATTAAGGAAAAAAGTTACACAGATGAGGTAACGTGCAGATATGAAGCTGAGGCGAATTTGTGCCTATGATCCGGATATCACTTATATCTTGATTCTTGACAAGAATGCCAGCCATGTAGCTGATCTTATGCCAGTTGTACATAATGTGGGGTAATCAGTAAGTCCCATTGCACTGTGCTATTTCTCTGCCTTTAGTCACATTTTAAAATTCTGAATGTCCAAGATCTTCGGGCAGCCTAATGAACATTATCACCCACTACCGCGAGAATATTACCTTCTGCCATGTACACATAGTTGAACAGAAAGAGATG
>NC_091562.1:21665854-21678354 GCF_042767895.1 Penaeus vannamei
TTATCAACAATATTTATCTCTTTTAAAGATGGATAGAATATATAAGATTTTGTAGAAGTTATGGATGATTCTTTTACGATTAAAGAGAAAATATATATAGCAGATTCCTTGTGAAAAAAGTTGATTTGCTGTTGCACTAGCTGTTTATGAAATGATAACGAAAACCCTGTTCTATTGTATTTAAAAAAAATTTATATATATATATATATATATATATATATATATATATATATATATATATATATATATGCCTAATTTACTTATGATCAGATTAGCTCTACAATTTTGGCTCTTAGTATAATAAAGAAATATTAAACTATGTGTATATGTGTTATATATATATATATATATATATATATATATATATATATATATATATATATATATATATATATATATATATATATATGTAGAAAAGGTATGAATGAGACTGGATCAATACAAGAGATGTATTTGACCGGTTTCGATTACGTCTTCATCAGAAATACATACATAACAGAAAATACATTGCATATATATACTACATGGGAGCTGGTAAATCACCTGGACTGTGACCTCGCACTCGTTACGCGCATAATTGCAGCTGCGACCTTGGATACTTTAAACCTGCCTGATGCGGTGTTCATATTCTTTTCTGTCGCGATGTATGCTGCTTCCATGACCTTCCTTTTATTTTACTCAATCCTTCATGGATTACTTCGGCTTCCTTCCAGTTCGGTAGATGTCCAGCTTCATCTGCATGAACTACTATGGCATTGGAAGTCCTGTGGTGACGGACGTCGGCTCGATGTTCGATGATCCTGGTGTTGAAGCCTCGTCCCGTTTCACCAAAATAAGCCTTATCGCAACCGTTGCAGGGTATGCGATATACTGCACTGTTGGGGTTACTTTTCAACTGCTTCTTGTCTCGTATCATATCGTGTATCTTTTCCCCGGATGTGCGGGCGATTTTCACTGTTTTTCCAATTTGCTGATCGCCTGGGAAACGTTACATGGAGGCAGTATGAGGATGTCAGAGGATGTCACTGGGGTTGATTTTGCAAGTATGTTCTCCGCCTTGTTCCTGAGGTTTAGCAGGAGACCTTTTGGGTACTTATGTTGCATAAAAGAATTAAATACATATGAAACCTCAGTCTCAAGAAACTCAGGGCTGCAGATCCTCAGTGCCCGGAGAAAGAAGCCAATTACAACCCCAGATTTTGTTTTACTGCTGTGGGCGGAGTAATAATGGATATAATCGTCTTTTTTCGTAGGCTTTCTATATACAGAGAAACGTAGGCCGTCGTCATCCCGATGGATCAGTGTCCAGGAAAGGTAACTTCTGATCCACTTCCTCCTCCACGGTGAACTGGATTTTCTCGTGGACGGAGTTCAGTCTCGTCAACATACGGTGTAAACACGACCTTCTGGGGACGATGACGAGGACATCATCTACGTAACGGAGCCACGTTGAATGCCTGCCGATTATATCCTTGTAGTGGTCCCTTTCTAATGTCTCCATGAAGAGGCAGGCCAGGACCGCGCTCAGAGGGGAGCCCATGGCAAGACCGCTGATTTGCTGGTACTCTTCCCCTGCGAACTCGAAGAATCCGAAGTCCACACACAACTGCACGAGGCTTATGAAGTATTGCTTATGCAGCGGAAGTTCGTCATCTGTCATGGAACCTGTTACCCTCTCGACTGCCTGGATTGTTCCACCTGTATTCACACACATATGCGCATATAAATACATATGCTTATAATCCAATGTGAAACTGTCTGAGTCTATTCTCAAATGACTTAAGACTCTTGCGACCCTGTCTTACATTTGAGACAGTTGAGACAAAAGTTGAGAATATGCTTTGCTTCATCAAAGGTCATGTTCACATTTTTATCAATATTTGTTTTTGGTTTTATTTTTCAAATGTAATGATTGATTTGCGTGTTTTGTGCCAGAACAATAGAGTATTTCGCCAAAGAAAACACATGTTTGCAAACATTTATATGTATTAATAATTACTAAATAAGCGTTGATCAACAATGTAGACAAACGACCAACCTGTTTTTTCCTCAGACACTTGGATTTTAGTCTCAACTGTCAGAGAACTTTCGTGGATACCAGCCCTGGCTTTTATCTGTGCAGCTGCCATAGAGTGGTAAGTGCTGTGGTGTTGGACCTGTGCCTTGAAGTTTTCTATGTCACTTACATCGTTTTTCGGCCCTGATGTACACGTCTTCAGTTTCAGATGTCCTATTGCTGGTGGCATCTGACATGGAGTCTGACAACTCCATGTTGTAGAATTCTTTGATTGAGGGATCATCATCTTCAAAGTGTTTTAGGAGGTTAGCAAAGGGCCTGTTAGGATGTGGAGAGCCTTTGTTAGTTCTGCCTACTTCGACACTGCCTGTAAGGGCTGGTTTAAGGTTGTGGCAAGGAGGGGAGTCTCGCTTTGAGTTGGTTTGCATGGTTCTAGCTTCCTCCCCTTCAGGGTTGTGACAATCTGGGTCGTTGCTATCATGGCGACCCTGTCTTCTCCATCTCCTCACTGGACCTCCGCAAAGCTCTTGCTACTGCAGTAACTACAGCAATCAACAGGTGACATATTCTCAAGAGAAGTTTGTCGTTTGTTGGGAGAAGAAATTGCACTTATTTTTTCTCAACTGCTGCAAGGGCCGGAAACTTTTGATTGGAGGACACAGCTGGGGAGATGCCTCCTTCCTCTTAGGGTGTCTGGGAGTCCTTTCCCTTTTGTTAGGTCCTCAGATGTTGGTTCCTGGAACAGCAGGACCAAAGTAATTTCGGACCGCCCCTTCGCCTAGGTTCATGGCTTTAGTTGTGGGGGCAGCCGATTTGGCTGGTGCAGCGTGTACTTCCATTTCAGTCTGGGAGTGATGTCTGGGGGGAAGTCAGAGGTCGCCCTCTTTTGGGTGCATGCCTGGGGAGGCCAGCCCTCGAGTCCATCTGATGGTTTCTCATTTTTGTCCATTCTGACAGCAGCCCTGATAGATTTATTCTATGCTTTTTTTTTCATGCCGTTAGGAGGCTTGTAAGGCTTCACAGTGACTGCCGTGGTCTATTCATTGCAAAATTCATTTAGGTCAGACCGTTTTTTTTTTGTTTTTTTTTCGCTATATGTTATAGCACTTCCTTCAGACTCTCGCGCCGCCACCCACCACGGCATCCAACAAGGGGAAGCTGTGTGTTAGAGCACATTCTGTAACAGCTTAAGGGTTGGCGAGAGGGTAAATGCAGCCACTGACTATTTGGAATGATGCTCATGGGACCTATATGAGGCCAACAACTCAGTGCCTGCTTGGCCCTAGCCTCTCAAGGGAGACCAACCGATTCACTTGACTGGGCTAGGATCAAGCCACACTTCTTACTGGAATAAGGGACCAAAGAGGCGTATACTCATGGCATCACTCAACCTCCTGTCACCACAGTCCACAAGGATGCCATGCATGGTAAACATAGGTAGAGACCAGGGGGTCTCACCAACAGAATAAGCATCATTGGTGTGAACCATTCCCTCAACCCTTCCCAGGGAACCAGTCAGCGGGGGAGGCTGTCTCAATAGAAGGAGAGGGGCAATCTAAAGCTTGAGGTCCTGTAACAGAGAGAGGTGAGTGGATATCACTTCATTATCAGCAATTTCTTTGGACACATCTCACAAGATGCCAGCTCTTGCAAAGACCTGAGGAGGGAGCTCAAGGTCCTTTAACTATTGCTCCCTTCCCAGGGAGCCAGTCAGTGGGGAAGGCCATCTCAATGGGAGGGAGAGGGAAACTCACAGATCGGCTCACCTGAGAGAGGCTCATGGTTTAGTAAATGAAGGGATGCCACCTCTGTGTCGGCAAATTCTTCTGGAAAGCCACCTCGCAACACCAGCTTTATAGAACGCCGTGGGGAAACACTAAAGCGATAGTGCAAAGCCCAGGTCGTCTGTTGTGGAAAAGTAAAAATATTTCTAGCAGCCATCCACAACAAACCCTAGAACCCACAGAGCCCTCACTAGGGAGACTCAATGGGGAGGACACCTCACTGCAAGGGAGAAGGGAGAGCCTAAATTTGGCCCACATGAGAGAGTTGAAGGTCTTGAGACGTGACCCACTAACTGTTTCTGCTTGCACTGCTCGCCTGTAACTGGCCCCCATACCATGCCTGGGCACATTAGTACTATGAAGCATACCCGAGCCCATGCGGCAGTGTTAGGTCACCCGTGATAGGCTCTCACACTTCGTGAGTAATGAGGATGCCACGCTTTAACACCAACGGGATTTTTAAAAGGGGCATCGTTTAAAAATTCAGCAATGTCCTATGACCTTGACTTGTGTGCTTCCTTGCTGAAAAAGAAAATTTGTGAGATGAAACAGGATATCAAAATAATATAAAATACAGGAGAATGGAAAAATACCACAGGTAACTACGGAAAGGTATGGAGGGAAGGATGAAAACAGAGCATTGCGAGAAGCAAACAATGTGAAAGACAAAATAAAGAATGACCAAGAAAAGCAAGAGTCAGGCAAATAAATAAAAAAATGAAAGAAAAGGAAAATTTTCTCTGAGATATTAAGGCAAAACAAAGAAAAACAAGTAGCTCTGACAGAGTTAATAACATTAGACGATGTGGCTGAAGGCCGTTAAGCTTACCGGGAAACACAGAGGAGATAAGAAAGTAGACATTTAGAGTAATGTTAGAGAAAAAGGTAACGATGAAAGATATGACTAGTTTACAACCAGAAGAAACGATTGTAGTAGAAAGTGTTTTTAGAGAAGGCTAATATCTAAATTAAAAAACAAAAAGGCAGCCAATAGGGAAAGACTCGAAACTCAAAGAAACAGAGAAACTGAAGGATGTAAGGATAGCCCCAGACTTAAGCTTCGAAATAGATAATAACAGACGAGTTTGATTATTCAACTAAAAGGAAACAAGATAAATAATGTGGTTGAAAAGCACTGGTGTAACAATCCTAACCGTTGTTACTGTGCGCAACGAGGCGAGGTCCTCGTTGACGGAGTTTAAAGCTGGTTCTTATATCCTTTTTGCATGGATTGGAAATGGTAGTGTGGGAAAATTTCATGGGTTATGGGAAAATCAGTTTCTTCACTGTTACTGGAGCTCTTTATTATTTAGATTTTCTTATAATTAAGGCAGCCATTACTCACGAGGATCTAAGAAAAATCCACACAGGATAGTTTAGATACACCCCTTTATTTGATTGAATAAAATGCCACACAGGTGTGCACAACTGCAGAACTTGAATATATATTGGTAAAGATGCCGTTGTGAAAAGGGGGTGCCGATGCATCTGCTGCCGAACTCCGTGCTGAACCGTTCGCGGTCGTTCACGACTCTCTTCTGTCCATGTCTGAGTTCTCTGCTCTGTCTCTTCATCTGTTCTGTAGACCTCTGCTCCCGCCAAGAATCCCCCGACCTTGCCGCGCTGTGCCTGAGGCGGTCACGAATTCCAGGGGAACCATCGTTTAGAGGTCACCGGGATAGTGGAAGGGGTTGTTTTCCAGGTCTACACTGTGTGAAGCTGCATAATTATATTTAGTCTTGCTACATCCCTCACCAGGCCTGAGTAGGGAGTGCAGTCTCGCCCTGACGTCATACATATAGGTCGCTGCAATCCATGTGTGGCCCATCATCAAAGTCTGTCCTTGGGTGAGGATGTTCCAAGCTTCATGGGTGAATAAAATCATAGCGCCGATGTGTCGTCAGGACGTAACGAGCACCCGTAGGGTCCCCGCAGGTGTCCATTCTCCAGGAACAAGTGGGGGTGCTGTGGCGAGTTGGCCTCTGGGTAGCTTCACATCCAGTCACAGAACTGAATCTTAGGAAAGGGCTCGGCTGGATCAGGCACTGAATTGGTAGCGAAATAGATAAGAAAAGTTCTGAGTTACCGAATGCAGTTTACCAGAGTATATTTTCAACATATCTCTTACATGTGAAAATAATGAAATATAATCAATAAAACTTAGAACTAGAGGCATAAATCATAAGACACATGAAATGTTAAAACATGAAAATAAATGCAGATAAAATATGTGTATTGAAAAATCCCGAACTGGCAAAATGTACACCAGTAAAATACAAACCAGGGATGGGCAATGGCTAAAATAAAAGTTAAATACAACATACAAAAGTTTATTAAAAACATGGGCCCCTTGAACGGTAAAAACGATACACATAAAACAAAGCATTATCAATATGGCCGACATCGACGCCGAAACTGACTCCCCACAGGAATCGGGAACCAATGCTGAAACTGACTCCCCACAGGGATCGTGAACCAACGCCTAAAATAACTCCCCTCAGAACACAACGACGAAAAGACTCAGACACCACGGGTAGCAGTGGACATGGTCCAAGGGCTCTGCTACGGCTCATGGGGAAGGACTGCACCGAGTGTGATAGCTGCTGCATCGCCAGGATCGTCAGGAAGAGGGTCTCGCTGGAGGCGATTGGCAAACTCTAGTTCACTAGGTGGGTATGGTTTCATCTGGTTGATGTGAGCCTTGTAGACTGGGGGATCGGCACTGGGAACACACAGTAGAAAAGTTACAGAGGTAATCTTGCGGGTAACACGGCCAGGCCACGCCCGCGATTCCCTCGGCTCCGTCGTAAGATAAGTGTCCCTACTTCCAGCTTGAACTTGCTTGGGCATACCTTGGCATCGTATGTGCACGCCCAATTCTCCCTCTCGCGACGCGTCGCCTCTACAGCACACTGACAAGCTACACGAAGTCGTTCAGCAATATCTGCCTCGGTGTCAAACACAGTGTCATTTGTGATACAAACCGGAAGGTAGCCATGGCGGCCAGTCAGGAGGTATAGGGGCTGCTCCCCTGTGCAGCGGTGGATGGCACTGTTAATAGCGAGACGTACCTGTGGTAGGAAAGATGGCCAGGACGAATTGTTCTCTCTACCATCCCATTCGACTGGGGACGATATGCAATGGTGACTCTAAGTCGGAATGAAAGCATAGCACAAACTCGCTGAGTGTTCCTGTGAATTCGGCTCCATTGTTAGTGATGAGTTGTCGTGGTAGGCCAAAGAGCGTTACGTAATCCCCGCGCCGCCGTTGGCATACTTGCAAGTCTGGATGTATGAACGTACCTCACGCAACATATTAGGGAAGTAAAACATATTGCGAAGGCCTGTATAGGTTCTGTAAATATCTGGGTGTGTAGCAAGGGGAGGCCAGTGTGCAAGTTTTAATGCAGCTTGCCTCAGAGATCGAGGAATCACTAGGTGGTGAATAACCTTTTCTGGGAGATGACAGACGAGATAAAGGCAACCATCTTTCAGCTCAAACTCATCAATAGGCAAAGGAATCCACCTCTTGGGTAATGACCTTTCTTCCAGCAGTAGAATAGCATCTCTCCACATTTCATCTTTCATTTGCTCGTCTCTCACTAGTGCAGGATCCATGGTTGCGAGGTCTGCCACTGCAACATTTTTGGTAGTGCTTTGCGAAATTATTGTAATATCACGTGAAAGCATGTCGGGAACGTGATTCTGGGCTCCTTTCTTGTAAATAAGCTTAAAGTTATAATAACTTAGTTCTTGAGCATATCAGCTCATTTTCGGCGATTTCGTCTTTCGGTGGAACACGAAGGTAAGGGGACGATGGTCTGTGTATATGGTAAAAGGCCTGCCATATACATAAGGATCGAAAACTCTCACCCCTTCGACGACTGCTAAGGCTTCCTGATCAATGGCTGACTCTCGACATCTTTAAATCTGCGTGAGTAGGAGACTGCATAAGGAACACCATCCACAGATCGCTGCATCAGACATGCACCCAGGGCCTCCTTCGACGTGTCTGTATGAATTTCAAATTCACGTGAGAAATCGGGCTTCCTCAATATAGGATCGTGGGTCAGAATCTCCAGCCGATCGAAGGCGTCCTGCTGTTCTTTCCCCCAGATGAATTTGGCATCCTTTTTGGTGAGGCATGTCAGGGGAGAAGCAATGGCTGCAAAATGAGGTATGTGATGTCTGAAAAATCTTGCAGCACCGAGGAACCATCTTACTCCCCTCACTGTCTTAAGGGCAGGCATCTCACTGATGCTGCGTGTTCTCTCAGGATCTGGACATATGCTGTTCTCATCGATACAGAAGCCAAGGAACTTGATGCTGGTCTTTACGAAATCTCACTTCTCCACATTCATCTTGAATCCTGCCTGTGAAAGGAGTTGCAAAGTTTCCTCTAGATGACTAAGTTGTTCATCAAAAGTCTTGTTATGTATGATTACATAATCTAGATAGGCGAGTGTATGCCTGCCAAGGACGCTGCCAAGCACGACGTTTATCGTTCTTTGAAAAGTTGTAGTGGCTGTTGCTAGCCCGAAATGTAGACGGACAAACTGCAAAAGCCTCCTGCCATCTGAAAAAGTCGTTTTCGGCCGATATGCTTTCTCCTCCTTGATGCTCCAGTAGGCACTTCTTGAGTCTAAACAGGTGGAAATGCTAGTGCCTCCAAGCTCGTCGAGTAGCTCATCGATGCGTGGGAGTAGGTAAGTATCAGCCACTGTAACAGCATTCAGTCCCCTAAGTGAGCCATCCTTCTTGCGCACAAGCACCACAGGACTGAGCCAGGGGCTGTTTGATGGGTATATAACACCTGCTGCCAACATCTTGTAACACTCTTAGCAAATAACAGACTTGGTAGATTCAGGAAGCATCCATTGCCGATTGACGATAGGTTACTCTTCCTGAGTTACGATCTTATGCATAATCCCTGGTACTGCTCCAATATCTTCTTTAGTACCGGTGAACAAGTGCTTGAAATGCAGCAACAGCTCCTCAGTCTTGAACCTTTGGTGCTCCTCTAAATGACTAAGAGGAAACTTCATGTTTGAGGCAGATTGTTGGTGGAAGTCACTTATAGGAAGGTTATCCAGGGCGGCTACTGCAGCTGACAGGTTCAGGTTTACCTCTGGGAAGATGGTAAAGTCGTCACCATCGTATCCGAAGTCATCCTCCTCAAATGCGTCCGGCGTTGAATTACTTTGCACCTGAGGGTTGGTGTTATTCAAGTGCAGAGGAATGGCATCTTCACTGGGGGTGATTCCTCCGGATCTTGCAGCCGAGAAGACCTGCAACTTCAGTAATCACAGCAATATGAGCCCCACTTTTTAGGTGATAAGGTTTAACTATACTGTTAACCCAGACACTTAGGTTGTGGTCAGAAACTTGAAAAACAGTAGCAGGAGTTAGGAGGGAGTTAGAGGAAGCCCAGATGTCTGTGCGGCTTCAATGGAGTAGATCGTCGGTACCAACTCCGACACTTCGACATCTGTCTGAGAGGTTTGATTGGGACGCAGTCGCTGCTGACGTCCCATGGAAGGAGTCACCAGCAGTGGGAGGGACGTAGTTCTGGCCCTGCTGGCTGCTTGGAAAGGGACACTGTGATGCATACTGCCGGCAATTATAGCACCGATGTTCAGCGGTGGCAGTGGCAGGGTCAGCATTTCTTGAAGCTCGGCACTCACTCGTGTCATGGCTGCATAGCTGGTGAAAGTGGCACCATTTTCCTCTTTGCTGGTGAGGTGGAGTTCGTGGCGGTCTAGTAAAGACTTCTACAGGAGTTGCTTGAGATTGGCGAGGATAGGGTCGGTTATACAGACGTGACTGTTCGCCATCCGTCTTGTAGGAATTTCGACAGTTCCATGCCCTCTGGGCAGCCTCGATGAGGCGGCTGACACTTGCACCTTCAGAAGTGGAAAGCATTTCACCCAGCCACTGAGGCACTCCAGTCAAGAAGTGTCGTTTGACAAGTTCGTCCGGGTCACCTATTGCTTCTGGATGATCTCTCCACCCCTATATCCAGCTGCATAAAAAATCCCAAGGTGCTTGATCTGGCGTCATTTTGTGCTCTGCAAGAAGTCTGTAAAAATCGCCGCTACAACAAGTTCCCCGGAACTTAATCCGTAGACGCCCCTTGAAAGTATTCCAGTCGGTAATGTCGTCAAAGTGGCGGCTGTTCACTGTAGCTTCTGCGGTCCCTTACACGTGAGATCGAGTAGCGGATATCCTCGCTTCGTCAGTCTTGGGTCGGATCCAAGTCTCGATCTCTTGTTTCTTGCGGAGTGGCTGGTTCGCGGACACCTCCCCCCGAAATAGCGGGATGCTGCCGATCGGAATCGTGTACGAGATGATCAACGAGGTGTCGGGCGCCTGTGCTTGAGTGCTGACCGACGGAACAGCGGGTCTCTGTGAACACAGCTGCGCCCTCAGTTCACGGTTTTCTGACCGGGGCTCACTCATCACCCGCAGGGCACGAAGCGCCTCGATCAGCTCTTTGTACATTGTCAAGGAGTGTCTGACGTCTTGTACTGCACTTTGGACGGCTGGTGACCGAGGTCGAGAAGCGGTGTTCGAGCCTGTTCTCTCGGGCGTGTGGTTACGAGACTTCTGGCTTTTCTTTGGAGGCATGTGACGGAAACGAAACCCTATAGCATCTCAGACGAACGCGGATGTCCACACAGATAAGCCTTGGCCAAGGTCACAGCGTTTAAAATCCTTCAGCACATAGATGATATATAATGATACTAAAAATAATCGCAAAATTCCACTATAAAATTCAGAAAACTTTCAGTCTGGGAACATAAAAACAAAATAAAACATAAACAGGCTAAACTGAACCACGGGTAAAACGATAAGCACACAATACAACACAACTAATAGAACGTGGAAGACATTAAGAAAAAACAAAAGCAGAAAGATGGCACGAAAACCAGATGAGAGAACTCACAAAAACTTGAGAATCCACTATAAAATCAACACTACAGTTGGGAAACTAAGCCGACGCAAAAATGAATCGAGAGAAACTAACAGCACAACAGAAAACGCACTAAGTGTGCGCGACGCATAGCACTAGAAAAACAAACAAAAGAAACACGAGGAAAAAGTCACCTTACTTACCAAAGCACGATCGACAATTAAAGTTCTGTAATCACTAAATATTAAGTACAAATGAGCGCAAAGTAACTTTGATAAAGCAAATACTGGTAGCCAAATCGAAATATTTCGTTTAATCCGGCTATTATCAGTCGTTAACTAAAATGAAACACTATTCATAAAATACGCTAAACTCACAAAATTCAAAGTACGCCAAGCTCACAAAATTCACACCAAACAAAAAAAGTTCGCCAAACACACGCAGGCTAATACATACGAGCCAAACAAAATTAAAAAGACTTTTGTTTGAATGAGAACGAAATGTAAAATAAACGTGAAATAACCAGATACAAAATAAACATAACGTGCAAATAGATGGAGGCGTTTGGGGTACTTCGAATCATAAAACCGACACCATTTAAAACTTAAGGTATTAGATTTATAAAATAGCTGGTTCTTATATCCTTTTTGCATGGATTGGAAATGGTAGCGTGGGAAAATTTCATGGGTTATGGGAAAATCAGTTTCTTCACTGTTACTGGATCTCTTTATTATTTAGATTTTCTTATAATTAAGGCAGCCATTGCTCACGAGGATCTAAGAAAAATCCACACAGGATAGTTTAGATACACCCCTTTAGTTGATTGAATAAAATGCCACACAGGTGTGCACAACTGCAGAACTTGAATATATATTGGTAAAGATGCCGTTGTGAAAAGGGGGTGCCGATGCATCTGCTGCCGAACTCCGTGCTGAACCGTTCGCGGTCGTTCACGACTCTCTTCTCTCCGTGTCTGTGTTCTCAGCTCTGTCTCTCCGTCTGTTCTGTCGACCTATGCTCCCGCCAAGAATCCCCAGGTCAACACTGTGTGAAGCTGCATAATTGTATTTAGTCTTGCTACACTGGTACATCACCGCCTTTCGCACAAAAGGAAACTCCCGCCGCAGTGGCAGGGGACGGCCCAGCTCCCATGCAATTGGGTAAGCCACAGCGTGCTTTGACAACAAGCAATAATTCAGACAAGGAAAGAAACAAAAAAAATATTTCATATTCTATAACATCAGGTTTACACTCGAAAACAAATTAAACAAAAGCAACATGCCTAGAGAAAAATGCAGAACAGCAGACTGTATGAAAAGACTGCGGAAGAGAAATATGTCAGAAAAGAAAACGTCACCAATTACTCAAATGGCGTTATATTACATATCAAGACTGCAAAGGTCTAGGTATTACAACAACGGGCGACTATATTTCCCCTTCATCAACTGGAAACTAAAGAAAATAAACAGGAATAAATGCTACTAGAGATGAGAAAGGACAAACACATGCTTCTAGATTTTGAGGAGTTCTGCCTTAACCAAATTATCAAAATTCCAACGAGAGAGAATAGCATCCTTGACCTTGATTTTGTTTGTATGGGAGGAAAGGTAAACAACATATCATCATACTGTACAGTTCAATCAGACCGCACTAACATTAACGTATAGATGAGGAAAACTAAGTAGAAGTAGGTAACAGTCTCAAATCATGGAACTTTAACCACACGATATACTAGAAGATGGCAAATAAACCGCTTGAAGAGGCACTGATAGGTATTGAAATATTAC
>NC_091562.1:21688354-21700854 GCF_042767895.1 Penaeus vannamei
AGCTAGGAGTCTATACACGTAGAAGGGCAATGGTATCGAAAACTTGAATAAAGTTTATGCACACACACACACACATGTATATGTAGGATATTTACGCATGTGTGTATGCATGTGATTGTATATATACGAAATTGTGTGTGTGTGTGTATGTGTGTGGGTCTGTGTCTGTGTCTGTGCGTGTGCATGTGTGTTTGCATGTGTGTGTGTGTGCGTGCATGTGTGTGACAGGGTGACAAAGGTTCGAATCTTGGCCATGGAGAGTTACTACTTATCTATATCAATGTGTGACTGCATTATTCCAGTTTTCATCTATATATGTGTGTGTGAGCAGTGTCAGCGCTATATAGAACAGCATGGGTTGGGCTTCATACCTAGGCACTGCAGCTGCCTTACTTCCTGGTTTGCACCTTCCTTGCCAGCCCAAGACTTTCTCTTCCGGCCCTTCGTCATGCCTGGAAGAATGGACACCCAAAGAATAGGGTATGAGGCACCTCCGCCAGCAGGACAAGGAGTTGCTGGATATAAGGACGTCTCGTCAGGCAGAGAGGGAGAGCACCAGAGAGAGAGCACCAGAAGCAAACCAAGACCTAGGAGGAAACACAGGGCAGGAGGTCACCCTCCACCCTCACTCAGGGCGCGAGGTCACTCTCGTTGGGTTCAGTTCAGTTCAGTTTAGTTAGATTTGCGAAGTCATGCTTCGCCCAGGCCTTTTCTCTGGAGTGGCCCGGCCTGTGTCAACTATTTCTAGTTAACTCATGTGTTTTCTTTGAACTGCATGCTTATCCTGGTGGCTGAATTGCGAGCAAGCGATCCAGCTGCCATGGAGTAAGCATCTGGCAAACCCTTTTTACCAGCCCGGTGGCAGTGGTGGGTCTTTCCTTGGTACTGTCAAGCAGGTATTGGAGCTCCTTTTTGAAAGTGAGTGTGTGTCCTATCCATACACCAAGGTATAGATAGTCCTTTACCCATTCCAGATCCATACCCTGAACAGTGAGTTTTTTGTTTCTGACATTAGTTCTCAGAGCCATTGCTTTTGATTTTGCTGCCGATACTTTTAGACCCGTCCTACAACACTCTTCAGACACCAGGTTCAGACAACGCTGAGCTCTAGTTAGGCAGATATTGCCAGACGCTATTTCCAGGTCATCAGCATAGGAGATGATCTTGCATCCTTCTGGCAGGTGAATGTCGAGTATGTTGGACATGAGGGTGTTGAAAAGGGCTGGACTGAGAGCCCCACCCTGAGGTGTTCCATTCTCAAGTGGCATGTACTGTGAGAGGTGGCCTTGAAATCTGACATTTGCTGATCTATTTTTAAAATAGTCGGCTATCCAGGCCGAGAGTCTACCTTTGACTCCTTTGCGGATTAGGGTCTCCTGAATGGCAAGGCGGCTTGCCAATTCAAAAGCCTTCTCCAGGTCTTGAAAGACAACCACGGCGGGTGAGGTGCATATTGTGCTTAGGAGTGTGGAAAAGCTGTATGCTGTGCTCTTACCCCTTGTGAATCTGTGCATGGAATTGCTTCTTTTACCAGGGTCATTAGGCCTCTAGCACCATTCAGGTTTGGAGTGGCGAAGACGTGATAGCCTGAGAAGCGCGCAGATTTCATAGTCAGTGTCTCCTGGGGCATGAGGTCAATGCTCCTTGCTCGCTCTATTGACTGGAAAAGGAGTTCGTACTATTATAGCTACAGATATTCCACTGCAGAATGCTTAGATTGTGTACCATGATGGTTACTCAGAGTCACTTACTTCATATCTGTCTCAAACTTCAGAAGCTCCAGTGCTGGTGGCATCTGATATATATAGATCCTCGTTGATTGAGGATCGTACATCTTCCTCTAAGTTTGACACTCTGGTTGAGGGTCTACCGGGAGGAGTAGAGCCTAGATTAGAAGTGCCACCTCGAGTTAAGGGATCAGCCCTTGGCTGTACAGACTCGGCCTGTAGTGAGGGCATCTGCTGTTCAGTTTCGGTCTGTCCTGACAGACTAGCTGGGGTTTCACATGATGCTTCTCCCGAAGCTAGCCTGCCATTCGAGGCTCTGTTTCGGTTTGGAGGCTTCGAACATCCTTCCCTTCAGTGCTGCAACAGTTTGGGTTATAGCCGTCACGGCGACCTGGACTGCCTTCTCCACCTCCTCAATGGTCCTCCCCAAGGTTGTTGCTACTGCAGAAACTACAGCACTCAACAGGAGAGTCATATCCTTCTCATCAAAGAAAAGATTGTTGTCTACTGGGGGGACCTTTGCTGTGGCCTTTGAAACTGTTTTCCTTAGTTTCTTTTTCTTGCCACTAGCAAGCTTGGGGAATTCCTCTGGATTGGAGGTATCCAGTTTTGGCTGGGGAGGTGTCTCCTTCCTCTTAGGAGGTCGGGGAGTCTTTTCCCTTTTATTCTGTCCCCAGACATGGGTGCCTGGGGGTGCTGGGATAAAGTCAGGACGCTTTTTGGCTTGTTCCTGTTTTTTTATGACTGTTTCCTGGCAGAGCTAGCCAGGCTCCAGGCATGATGTCTCTTGGCACAGTTTGGACACTTGGCAGTAGTGTCCTTCTGGCCATCTTTGTGTGCCTTGCTGCATACACATTTGGCCTTGGCCTTGCAGTTGGCCTGGTGATGCCCAAATTTTTGGCAAGTGAAGCACCTTAAGGGCTCTGCCACATATGTCCTGAGCTTGTACGAGCCGCAGTTACCCAGATCAAGGGTGGTGATTGGGGCTCCCTTGAGGGTGACCAGGACTTGCCTGGTTGGAGACTTCCTTTGGCCATGCGGGAAGCCTCTACCACTTGAGGGAGAGACATGATCACCTCCACAGAAACCAAGCAGCGCCATCTTGGTCTTTTTCTCTAGGGAGGTCAGTGGCAAGATACACACTTTTCTCCCATCTTTAAGCACTTTGGTCTCCTGCAGGAAGCTCAGGGTGGCTTTGTCTTTGGGCACGATGATCTTGCCCTCATCTCTAGCAATTTGGATTGAAAGTCTGATTTGCCTTTTCCAATGCCCTAACCAGCTAGTATGCATTGTCAAAGTCTTCAGGCTTCTTTGGTACCTTAAAGTGCATGAAGCGATTTGGGGTGGATTCAGACTCTTCTTCAGAGTCAGTTTCCACCCTTCGTCTCTTCGTGCCTCCCCTTTGATGGGGTTTAAGGCCTTTAGTTGTAGGGGCAGCTGGTTTGGCTGGTGATGTGGATAGAAAAACACATCGGGCCATATTGTAGGCTTTAATAATAATTAAACAAAACGTAGGACACTGCAAAGATGAAAGAACACTCTTAAACTATACACTAAAGAAACTAAAGGAATCAGACATATATCAGTGAAAAACACTCCCGCCGAAAACTAGTAATACACACCTGAAGTTCCCTAATAATTGACATGTTGAGAGGCAGGCATGCCAGTCTGGCCGGGTAGTGCGAGCAGCGGTCAGGGAGTGAGGGAGCACTCACGTCGCGGTTCACAGTCGCCGAGACTACCTAAACGATCCAGTAACAAAAAATTAACAATGGTTTGCTAACAAGAGTAATTCCAGTGAAAGTTCAAATTTATTACCACGACTATCCCCTACACGACGATTCGAAACGAGTAGGTGGGCGTCAGATACGGCTGGGGTAGTGTCTAGGTACTGGAGCTTCCTCAGCTAGTTCTTGTTGTGGTAGAGGAGTTGAGGTAGACTCAGGAGATCATTCTTGAGGAGACACATTAGTAGATTCTATCGTATGGGAAGGCACGTCACTTGATTCACAGCCAGGTTCAACACATGTTTCAGAACCAGCAGGAGCCAGGTGTCTGACAGATACAGTGTCCTCCTTACCATCCAGATACCGAATGTGGGCGTACTGAGGATTTGCTTGTATAAGTTCGACCTCACCTACTAGGGGTTCGGTCTTGCTTGTTCGTACATGGCACCTTGAGGACCGGACCAGGCTCACACAACCAAGATGGAATAGCAGTTCCTGTTGAAGAACAACGAGCGTAATTAAACAGACGTTCATGAGGAGTAGCATTAGTAGCAGTGCATAGTAATGAACGAATTGAATGGAAGGCTTCAGGAAGGACAGTTTGCCAGTACTGGGTTGGCAGGCCATGAGACTTCAAAGCAGCCGTAATGGTTCTCCATATACTCCCATTGAACCGTTCAACCTGACTATTACCCCGAGGGTTATATGCAGTAGTCCGACTGCAGCCAATACCTTTGCTGACCAGGAAGTCTTGTACTTCTTTACTCATGAATGATGATCCTCTATCCGAGTGCACATATGCTGGCATACCAAAAATGGAAAAGAGTTGAGAGAGGCAATTAATAACTGTTGCGGCAGTCATATTGGGACATGGAAATACAAATGGAAATCTTGAATATTCGTCAACAATATTGAGGAAATATTTCTTATTATCTGTGCTAGGAAGGGGTCCTTTAAAGTCTATGTTGAGGGGTTCAAATGGCTGTGTAGCTTTTATGAGATGGGCCCTCTCGGGCTGGTGAAAGTTTGGTCTGCATTCAGCACAGGACGTTTTCCAAAGAGTAAGGCAGATTCCTAGATTTGATGAAATGAAGCAACCGTCTGACACCGGGATGACATAAGGTATGAATGGCTGACAGGGACCGCTGGTCGTGGCACATCATGCCGCAGTAAGATCTGGAAAACATGTCAGGAGTAATATTTTCTCTGCCTGGTCTGTAAATTATGTCAAAGTCATAACAAGATAACTCCATTCTCCACCTTAGGATCTTATCGTTCTTTACTTTTATCTTATGTCGTTTGTTAAACATGAATCTTACAGAACGTTGGTCAGTTTTGATAGTGAAATTTCTTCTAGTCAAGTAGTGTCTCCAGTGGTGGACACTTTCAGTAATAGCTTGAGCCTCTTTTTCTACAGCAGTATGACGTCTCTCGGGTCCCTGAAGAGTTCGTGAGAAAAAGGCAACCGGACGTCCAGCCTGAGTAAGGACGAGTTGCTTGGTTCGATGATTTCTTCCTTCAATAGCCTTTGTACTTCTTTTTCTATAAATTCGCGGTCTTCAGTGGAGTAGCGCCGGGATTTGGCTGTAACAGGATGGCAATCAGCTGTAAGATTGGCAAACAACTCTGGAGGATCAATCTTTAGCACACCGAGTCCACAAATAACGAGCGGGGGCAAATCACCACCGTAATTCAACTGAACACTTTCATGCAGTTTCTGAAAGTCTTGGCCAAGAATTACGTCAGAACATAACTTCGGGAGCACAGTGAGGCATGCACTTTCATAATCCCGGCCGTTCACTTTAATGTTAACCTTGCAAACTCCAGACGTGTGAGCAGAAAGAAAAGTGGAAGCCATGGTCACAGCACTTTTAGTGCTGTACATTTAATCAGTGGTGTTTAACTAAATCTGGATGAATGAAACTCTCTGAACTACCACTGTCAATGAGGACATCAGCTCTGATTCCGTTGATCGAAACTCTCGTAACTGCTTTCAACAAGATGCTAAGAGTAGCAGCACTAGTTATAGTGGCAAGCATAGCACCATTGTTAGGAGTCACAGAACCACTTACACTCGAGCTACGGCACAATTTCGAGAAATGACCGTTCTTCTGGCACTTATGACACACCGCATCACGAGCAGGGCACTTTGAACATGGATGCCGTAGAAGACAACAAAAGAAACACTTTGCTTTCGTAGCACTTGCCGCGAGAACGGATTCTAAATCACTAACATTAGTTGTATTTTCATGTGCTACACTCAACAGGCGCGAGGACAGAGCACCACCATAAGACTCTGAGTTTTTCTGCGCCAAATCGAGAGCCCATGCCTGGTCATACATAGTAGCCAGATCAAGCGTCTTATTTTCCAAAAGGCGCTGTCTGATTGCTGGTGATTGCAAGCCGCTAATAAACGCATCCCTAATGTATTCTTCACAGTGCTGAGTTGCTGTTACTGCCGTAAAATTACACTCTTTACTATTTTCAGAGCACGAAAACACACGTCCAAAGACTCGCCTGGTTCCTGACGACGAGCCGCAAGGCGGTGGCGCGCGAACACTTCATTAGATGGCTTCACAAACTGAGATTGTAGTGCAGTTAAGGCGTCGTCGTAGGTAGTGCACTCGGAAATTCATAAATCTTTGGCGACACAAAATTGATGAGAAGTCCGAGCTTTTTCAGATTCTCTTGCGGCAGAACGGCGATGAAGGTCTTGAAGGTCTGTAGCCAATGCCGCCACTCCTGTGCTGCTGTGGGTGAGTTAGTGTCACAGTCTAACCTTTCAGGTTTCAATAGACGCTCCATTCCGTCGAAGTTATGAGGTGGTTGATACAGACCGTCAGGCACTCGAGACTTGTTTTATGATGTGGGTAGAAAAACACATCGGGCCATATTGTAGGCTTTAATAGACAAAATAAAACGTAGGACATTGCTAAGATGAAAGAACACTCTTAAACTATACACTAAAGAAACTAAAGAAATCATATATCAGTGAAAAACACCCGCCGAAAACTAGTAATACACACCTGAAGTTCCCTAATAAGAGACACGTTGAGAGGCAGGCATGCCAGTCTGGCCGGGTAGTGCGAGCAGCGGTCAGGGAGTGAGGGAGCACTCACGTCGCGGTTCACAGTCGCCGAGACTACCTAAACGATCCAGTAACAACCATTTAACAATGGTTTGCTAACAAGGGTAATTCCAGTGATAGTTCATATTTATTACCACAGCTGGTTCAGCTTGAACCTCTGCTTGACTTTGAGAATTCTCTCGGTCTCAGCTGCCGGCCAGGAGAGGCCAGCCCTTGAGTCCAATTGCTGGACTATTTCATGGACAGACTTTGTTGGGGGTAATTTTTTTTTTCATCTTGTCCATTCTTTTTGTTGCAGGCCGGACACGATTGGCCTGCGTTTTTGCTTTCTTTTGTCCCCCTGTAACCTTGTAGGGCTTCAGGGTGACTGCCTTGGTCAGTTTCATGCTGTGATCGTTATCTTTTTTATTATTTAGAGAGGGGGTGGTTTTGTTTGTGTTAGCTATTTGATATTAGCTTCTGCCTCATGCAACCTCACCCACCACGGAGTCCAACATGGGGAAGCTGTATGTTAGAACACATTCTCTAACAACCCCAGGTGCTAACGTGAGGGTATATGCAGCCACTCTGTTGTTTGTGGGATGGCGCTTACGGGACCTGTATGAGGCCAAACAACACAGCAACTGCTTAACCCTAGCCTCCTGTTGGAGACCAGCCGATTGACCTGATCGGGCCAGACAGGCCGCCCGTCTTGTTGGAATAGAGGACCAAAGAGGCGTGTTGCTAGCCGTACTCATTCACGGCATCACTCAAACTCCATGACTCCCGTCTCCCAGCTCACAGGGCTGCCATGCATGGCAAACGCATGGGTAGGACATAGAACCCCTGGGGAGAGACCAGAGGGGATGCAGACCCTCCTACTGGGTAAGCATCCTTGAAAGTGGGGCTCAGCTCTTCCTAGGTATTATTCATTGGGGGCGGCTGCCTCAGCAGGAGGAAGAGGGAGCAGTCCCAAGACCAGCCAACCTAGGAAGTTGAGTTGGTTTCTGTGAGAGGATGACACCTCTATTTTGGCTAAGGCCCCTTCCAGTAGCTCTGTCTAAGGGGAGGGCCGCCTCAACGAGAGGGAGAGGGGGCCACCCAAGGACCAGAGTCACTGGAGGGTCTTTCATGAGAGGATGACACCTCTATTTCGGCAATGACCCCTTCTAGTATGTTAGTCCATAGGGAAAGACCATGAAAGACTAGGGGTCTTTCATGGCTTTGAGCAAGAGGATGACACCTATGTGTTGGCCGTATTCTGCGAAGCCACCTAAAGGCATAGCAGAAGTATGGATAGTACACTATCCTGGGGTTGAGTGCTTCGAGGATGACACCTCTTTCTGGCTTTGTCCTTCTTGTGGTGCTAGTCAGTGGGCCGGGCCACCTCAACGGGAGGGGAGAGGGGGCCACCCATGGGTCAGCACAACTGTGGAAGGAACGGAAGGAAGGAGTTTCTGTAGAGCCACCCCAAGGGCTTTTCAGAAACATGGTAAGGCATTAAACTCAACAATGCCATACCATCAGGGACACTGTTCAGTTTAACAGCAGCTAATATAACACTAAACAGGTGTTAGAGGGGAACTACCTGCCAAATCATGGCTAGATGAGTGAGTTAAGGTGGCAAGTTAAGATGGTCTGCCAGACTGGTCCCTATCAAAGAGCGACAACTCTGTATGTGCACTATAAGGCAGGCACACTAAGGCCCCCCAGACACACCCTGCCCTTCGGGAGGTAAAGGTCTGCCCACGTCCGAGCACGAGCCCGAAGATGAGGTCCAGTTCACCAGAAGGTGAAGAAGTGGTGATAGTAAAAACAGGGCTACAAGGGGCGAGACCAGCTGTGAGCAGTTGGTCTCGCAGGCGTCAAGGCATGCACTACCAGTGCACAGCGTAATCACAGAAGGATCACACAAGCTGGGGTCGCCACTAATGGAGGAGTCAAATCCTCTCTTTAGTAGGCCTCCATGACGACCCCAGAACCATCATGTCCCCCCTAGGGTCGTCCCGAAGGCAGGGCTATAACCTCATCACTGGGAGAGGAGAGCGCCTGCCTGGGTGGAGCCGAAGGGGAGGGTCTGATGGTCTTTGGGCGCGAGCACCTCCGAATTACGCTGGGCACTACATAGGGGGAGCCATGCATGTTGAGCGGCGGCCGCCGGGGTCCTCGTCGAGCGCCAGGAACCACGTGAGAGAGCGAAAGCGGGAGCGAGAGCAAGGGGTAGAGCGTGAGCGAGTCGAGAGAAAAAGAAAGAGGTAGAGGTAAGTATAAGAAAAGAGGGAGGAGAGAGGAGAGGAGAGGTTCTGGTGCTGCTGGTGTGTCTATATTGGGGTCGTTGGGTTGGGTCTTTACCCTCAGCAATGAACCAGCAAGCCAAGTCCCCTTTCATTCTCCACCACCTCCACGCCCCCCAACTCCTACGTTTACAAGCAGACATACACATATGTATATATATGTGTGTATTTATGCGTGTATATATAAATACACAGGTAGATGCATATAGATAGATAAACAGATAGATAGACTGACATACATATAAATATAATCAATGGAGAGGCAGAATGACCGATAGATGGATAGACAGATTTCCTTAGTTTTATAAACACATAAAAAAATATGACGAAACTTATAAAGACGGAACAGGAATCGGATGACAGGCTCCCTTACAAGTACAGTGTGCAAAAGTATGGAAAACCTCGTGTAATATGATGCAGAACACTGGAGAATAAGAATCTATTCGAGGGACTGACCGGTTTACATCCCGCTGACATGATGAATGTTTGTTGAATTGAGTAAGTACAAACGGGATTACCCAGGTGTTCTCATATCACTTTGTTCAACTGAAAGCCTTTCGTTTACGTGGTGCCCACATTCCTTTTGATGACAGTCATGACATAACCGTAATGTGGGATTGTGGTCTATATGCCTTCGTTTAGATGGCATTTAGAAAAATGGAAAAAAGAACAAACATACAAAGCTTAGCTATTTCCGAATAAGCGAGTGAGACTAAAAGCACGTGTTCATGACTGCACTGTCAACTATGGTGACGATGTGGCCACTTTTGTCAACAGGCCATCTTACTCATTAATAATGTCATTAAGCCGACATCGCCACAAACATTTTTCCCATATATTAAAGTCCTTTGCTTGATGTAGATCCCATACTAAATTTGCCTTATCCTAAAGCCTCTGGCTATCTGTATGACTGTGTATTATGTGCAACATAGAAACTGTGGCGATGCTTAATCAAATTTACATTTCCTTTAGTGTATCTCAGTGCAGTCCCCAGGACAACCAGGCATCTTTGAGGATATCTCAATATCTATTGAAAATGCAGTGGGGAGCCTGGCATCGTGACACTGGCGATCGCAAACTATTTTAGGGGTACAGATTTTCTTGCATTTATGTTTTCACGTGACGTCATCAATTAGGCGTCTGCCTTATTGATGTATTGGCGACTTGGATCGCTTGTGTGCGCCCATTCCTTCCATTTGTTTCTCTTATTTCTGTGGATTTATTAAGGTAAATTACTGCCGTGTCTATGGATATAATAACCGGCAAAATCGAGTTTCCTTTACAAAGTTATAAGCTGCCGAAAATAATTCGAAATAGAGGAGAAATGTGCTTCCTCGCCTGAATCAGAATCTTTCAGGAAAAAAATGGATAATATCACGTGTGCTCAACTCATTTTCCAAATATTCTTTTTAGATAACATTAACTGAATCAGAGAAGAAAGAAGCAAACTGTTAAAGGGCATTAGCTAAGCCAACAACTAAAAACGCAGCGCTAATTTTAGCATCACATCCAACATTTTTTTGTTTCGTTACTGGGATTATTATGAACCGGTGAAATATTAATCAGTCAGAGTACAATTTATTTTCATTCTTGTGGCAGTGTAGCAGGAAACAGAAATAACAATTTTAATTTTCATCTTTTTGTAGGAAAAAAGGTCTTTGTAATGTTCCAGATCTGTGTATGATCTTCTTGTAAATAATAAACAATTTACAAAGTCTGTGTACGTTGTCTCTGGCAGCCCGTTCCAGTCAGGTGATAAGTTTACGACACTGTGGATCCATGTCACTGATTATGTCCATTTTTCTCTTGTATCCTTCTTTTTCATTTGGTCGAAGACCTTCCCTGTATTTTTCTACAGCATCTGACTGTATTTTCAAAGCTATGGGCATGTTAAAATCGTAGACATTTTAAATAAAAGCGCGTTTGGTCTTTTCCTTGCGTGCTGTGTTTTTCGAAATGCCTCCAATATGGCCTTTACGCTCTATAGTTTCGTGCTGTTTTTACACGTTTTCCAACGTTCTGAATCGCTTCAGCCAGTTTTCAAGTATCGATGTATCACCTTAGGCATTTCTGCGTATCGATGTCCATCTGTGTCTGAGACATCAGTGCAAACACTATAGGGCCGGTCATCAAAACGAAAACACAACGCTCTTTCGGGGACAGCACTGGTGGGCAAAAGATCAACAATGGCCGCTGAATCATCTGTGAGAACGATGTCAACCTACTACAAATCTCTCGATTAAGATGCTAAGAAACGTTATGATGAAAAACTTATGAAATGATGGTTTCCCAGATCCTTTCTCTCTCTCTGATGGCTGGTCTGGTGTGAAAGCCCCAATGGTTGGGCCGATGTTAGTTTTGGTGATATTTATCTCAACCTGATACACAAAACATTACATAGTTATGTGCATGCACATCTCACTGGTGAACAGAAACAAGAATCAGCTGCGAGAAAAGAAAAATGTCGGTAAATTATAAATCTCGACTTGGCGGCGAAAAACAGATGTAGCGAAAAGTTGCGGAATTCTACGGGTACAAAAATGTTACCAGAACCGTATTCTTTATCGGATATTTGCTCAGACGAACACAAAAGTTGGCCTAATATTTCTTTCGGTGACATGTATCTGTACCTTATACAAACACCTGGTGTTTACACATTGAATGAACTAGAGGCCTACAAATCTCTAAAGGATATAAGTTTGTACTCATTTAATGTTTCCCATTTAATGTTCTTGCGATTGATAGCCAAAGCCTCCCTCTCGGCAGACGAATAAAACTCGAAGCTGAACCTTTTTGCAATCCACTGCACCTCCAATAATAATGCAACTATTTACAAAAAGAATGAAAAAGGATGCGAAGCTTATATAAATCGAGAAAAAAGAGACGATGCTCGCGGCAGACCAATATTTAATATCGATGTTCATGGGATTTTGTTGTTGTTTTTGCCCACCACTGCCTCCGATTGATCACGTGATAGCTCTAATGACGTCACGATGGCCGTCCCTACAGGATTTTAAACAAGACATGCTAATGTTAATATCTATTTACATACATGAATATCGTAATTCGTTTCATTACACCTGAACTACATTATTTCATGCGTTAGCCTTTTTTATTATCTGTTACTGTTCATTTTACACCTTTGACAAAAAAGGCTAATTTTATTATCAACGAATTACGATAGAGCGTAACTTTCCTATTCCACGACAGCGAGTACATCGTGCCCATCCGCTGCCCAGGGAGTCGCCCTCACGATCGACGGGTTTTTGGATACCGTGATTGGCATTGATTAAGGAGCGGCGCGTGATTCAGGGAAGACCCAAAAGGCCTAGACCGTTATGCGAAGGCGCAAGGTTGAGCACCTCAGAGTTTTTTTGTTTTTTTTTGCCAATTCATATTGTCATGGGTTTGGTCATGGTGAAGTAATTATGACGACACAGGGAAATGTCTTTTCGCAATCTGATTTACTAGTAAAGTTATATCATTTCCTACAACATAGAGATAATTCATAAACTCTTCTTGAGGGACACAAGTGGCGTGTTTCTCATTCCAGACACGGGAGAATCACAACACTGTTGCCTACTAAGTTCATGAATCAGCTATGGCATTTCCTCTTGCAACAATATAACTTACAACCAGGCTTTCCTGTTGGTCTTGAAGTTATAAAACGTACCTGCACTGCTGA
>NC_091562.1:21725888-21737321 GCF_042767895.1 Penaeus vannamei
TCCAAGATGGCTTTTGATATCTTATGGCGGGGACTGTGGTGTTCTAGATATCCAATATAAGTACGAATATGCATGAAATATCCGAAGAGGAATACATCTGGCAACTCGATTAAAATTAACCGTCTGCTCGATTCCTGTTGCGCAAGAGGGATCGCGTTTCCCGTAACCGCTGGAAAAGATGCCTTTAGTGAACTTAAACCCTCCTGATCAGCTTTGGATAATGAAGATTTTAGATGAGAGATTCTTTCAGGATTTACTATTCGTTTATGTTTAATTATTCGGGCAGACTCCTAAGTAGTTTAGTCGATTGTAAAAATACTGATGATCGGGAAGTGATTAGTGATAATGCCACGAGAATATGACTGTGAATTATTATCCATATGTAATCAATTAATGTTGCGCTTCTGTTGGTGACTGGTTGGTTTGGGGTAAACGTATGAGAATATTATAGTGAAATAAAATCATGGACAGATTTTTCATCGCATTTCAGTGTTAAAATTCATTGATAATACATGGAATCTTAGGCATTGATGCAATATTTTCTAGTAAATTAACCACAGATTCAAAGAACATTCGATCTTGTCTGGCGGTCCCGTGAAGTGATTCTGATACTGCAACCCCGCCACAATCACCGCCGATAATTAAAGTATGGCATGTATCCTTCATTGCTATAAAAATTGCAAATGCTATCAGTAAGACGCGCTTCACATGAACCAATAATGTTGCACTTGATTTCACTTACACTTAAACCAGGGTTTCCCTAATAGACAGCATTCTAAAGGGTGCGAGAAGTGTCCATCTTGAAGACAAGCAATTAATCTATTTATTACTCATGGCGGCCTCCGCTTCGGGCATGGCGGCCTTTGGGCTTTCCACCGTGGCCTCCGCTTCGGGCATGGCGGCCCTTGGGCTTTCCACCGTGGCCTCCGCTTCGGGCATGGCGGCCTTTGGGCTTTCCACCGTGGCCTCCGCTTCGGGCATGGCGGCCTTTGGGCTTTCCACCGTGGCCTCCGCTTCGGGCATGGCGGCCTTTGGGCTTTCCACCGTGGCCTCCGGTTCGGGCATGGCGGCCCTTGGGCTTTCCACCGTGGCCTCCGCTTCGGGCATGGCGGCCTTTGAGCTTTCCACCGTGGCCTCGGCTTCGGGCATGGCGGCCTTTGGGCTTTCCACCGTGGCCTCCGCTTCGGGCATGGCGGCCCTTGGGCTTTCCAACGTGGCCTCCGCTTCGGGCATGGCGGCCTTTGGGCTTTCCACCGTGGCCTCCGCTTTGGGCATGGCGGCCTTTGTGCTTTCCACCGTGGCCTCCGCTTCGGGCATGGCGGCCTTTGGGCTTTCCACCGTGGCCTCCGCTTCGGGCATGGCGGCCTTTGGGCTTTCCACCGTGGCCTCCGTTTCGGGCATGGCGGCCTTTGGGCTTTCCACCGTGGCCTCCGCTTCGGGCATGGCGGCCCTTGGGCTTTCCACCGTGGCCTCCGCTTCGGGCATGGCGGCCTTTGGGCTTTCCATCGTGGCCTCCGCTTCGGGCATGGCGGCCTTTGGGCTTTCCACCGTGGCCTCCGCTTCGGGCATGGCGGCCCTTGGGCTTTCCACCGTGGCCTCCGCTTCGGGCATGGCGGTCCTTGGGCTTTCCACGCTGGCCTCGGCTTCGGGCATGGCGGCCTTTGGGCTTTCCACCGTGGCCTCCGCTTCGGGCATGGCGGCCCTTGGGCTTTCCACCATGGCCTCCGCTTCGGGCATGGCGGCCTTTGGGCTTTCCACCGTGGCCTCCGCTTCGGGCATGGCGGCCCTTGGGCTTTCCACCGTGGCCTCCGCTTCGGGCATGGCGGCCTTTGAGCTTTCCACCGTGGCCTCGGCTTCGGGCATGGCGGCCTTTGGGCTTTCCACCGTGGCCTCCGCTTCGGGCATGGCGGCCCTTGGGCTTTCCAACGTGGCCTCCACTTCGGGCATGGCGGCCTTTGGGCTTTCCACCGTGGCCTCCGCTTCGGGCATGGCGGCCTTTGTGCTTTCCACCGTGGCCTCCGCTTCGGGCATGGCGGCCTTTGGGCTTTCCACCGTGGCCTCCGCTTCGGGCATGGCGGCCTTTGGGCTTTCCACCGTGGCCTCCGTTTCGGGCATGGCGGCCTTTGGGCTTTCCACCGTGGCCTCCGCTTCGGGCATGGCGGCCCTTGGGCTTTCCACCGTGGCCTCCGCTTCGGGCATGGCGGCCTTTGGGCTTTCCACCGTGGCCTCGGCTTCGGGCATGGCGGCCTTTGGGCTTTCCACCGTGGCCTCCGCTTCGGGCATGGCGGCCCTTGGGCTTTCCACCGTGGCCTCCGCTTCGGGCATGGCGGTCCTTGGGCTTTCGACGCTGGCCTCGGCTTCGGGCATGGCGGCCTTTGGGCTTTCCACCGTGGCCTCCGCTTCGGGCATGGCGGCCCTTGGGCTTTCCACCATGGCCTCCGCTTCGGGCATGGCGGCCTTTGGGCTTTCCACCGTGGCCTCCGCTTCGGGCATAGCGGCCCTTGGGCTTTCCACCGTGGCCTCCGCTTCGGGCATGGCGGCCTTTGGGCTTTCCACCGTGGCCTCCGCTTCGGGCATGGCGGCCTTTGGGCTTTCCACCGTGGCCTCCGCTTCGGGCATGGCGGCCCTTGGGCTTTCCACCGTGGCCTCCGCTTCGGGCATAGCGGCCCTTGGGCTTTCCACCGTGGCCTCCGCTTCGGGCATGGCGGCCTTTGAGCTTTCCACCGTGGCCTCGGCTTCGGGCATGGCGGCCTTTGGGCTTTCCACCGTGGCCTCCGCTTCGGGCATGGCGGCCCTTGGGCTTTCCAACGTGGCCTCCGCTTCGGGCATGGCGGCCTTTGGGCTTTCCACGCTGGGCTCCGCTTCGGGCATGGCGGCCTTTGTGCTTTCCACCGTGGCCTCCGCTTCGGGCATGGCGGCCTTTGGGCTTTCCACCGTGGCCTCCGCTTCGGGCATGGCGGCCTTTGGGCTTTCCACCGTGGCCTCCACTTCGGGCATGGCGGCCTTTGGGCTTTCCACCGTGGCCTCCGCTTCGGGCATGGCGGCCTTTGGGCTTTCCACCGTGGCCTCCGCTTCGGGCATGGCGGCCTTTGGGCTTTCCACCGTGGCCTCCGCTTCGGGCATGGCGGCCTTTGGGCTTTCCACCGTGGCCTCCGCTTCGGGCATGGCGGCCCTTGGGCTTTCCACCGTGGCCTCCGCTTCGGGCATGGCGGTCCTTGGGCTTTCCACGCTGGCCTCGGCTTCGGGCATGGCGGCCTTTGGGCTTTCCACCGTGGCCTCCGCTTCGGGCATGACGGCCCTTGGGCTTTCCACCATGGCCTCCGCTTCGGGCATGGCGGCCTTTGGGCTTTCCACCGTGGCCTCCGCTTCGGGCATGGCGGCCCTTGGGCTTTCCACCGTGGCCTCCACTTCGGGCATGGCGGCCTTTGGGCTTTCCACCGTGGCCTCCGCTTCGGGAATGGCGGCCTTTGGGCTTTCCACCGTGGCCTCCACTTCGGGCATGGCGGCCCTTGGGCTTTCCACCGTGGCCTCCGCTTCGGGCATGGCGGCCCTTGGGCTTTCCACCGTGGCCTCCACTTCGGGCATGGCGGCCCTTGGGCTTTCCACCGTGGCCTCCGCTTCGGGCATGGCGGCCTTTGGGCTTTCCACCGTGGCCTCCGCTTCGGGCATGGCGGCCTTTGGGCTTTCCACCGTGGCCTCCACTTCGGGCATGGCGGCCTTTGGGCTTTCCACCGTGGCCTCCGCTTCGGGCATGGCGTCCTTTGGGCTTTCCACCGTGGCCTCGGCTTCGGGCATGGCGGCCTTTGGGCTTTCCACCGTGGCCTCCACTTCGGGCATGGCGGCCTTTGGGCTTTCCACCGTGGCCTCCACTTCGGGCATGGCGGCCTTTGGGCTTTCCACCGTGGCCTCCACTTCGGGCATGGCGGCCTTTGGGCTTTCCGCCGTGGCCTCCGCTTCGGGCATGGCGGCATTTGGGCTTTCCACCGTGGCCTCCGCTTCGGGCATGGCGGCCCTTGGGCTTTCCACCGTGGCCTCCGCTTCGGGCATGGCGGCCCTTGGGCTTTCCACCGTGGCCTCCGCTTCGGGCATGGCGACCTTTGGGCTTTCCACCGTGGCCTCCGCTTCGGGCATGGCGGCCTTTGGGCTTTCCACCGTGGCCTCCGCTTCGGGCATGGCGGCCTTTGGGCTTTCCACCGTGGCCTCCGCTTCGGGCATGGCGGCCCTTGGGCTTTCCACCGTGGCCTCCGCTTCGGGCATGGCGGCCCTTGGGCTTTCCACGCTGGGCTCCGCTTCGGGCATGGCGGCTTTTGGGCTTTCCACCGTGGCCTCCGCTTCGGGCATGGCGGCCCTTGGGCTTTCCACCGTGGCCTCCGCTTCGGGCATGGCGGCCCTTGGGCTTTCCACGCTGGCCTCGGCTTCGGGCATGGCGGCCCTTGGGCTTTCCACGCTGGCCTCGGCTTCGGGCATGGCGGCCCTTGGGCTTTCCACCGTGGCCTCCGCTTCGGGCATGGCGGCCTTTGGGCTTTCCACCGTGGCCTCCGCTTCGGGCATGGCGGCCCTTGGGCTTTCCACCGTGGCCTCCGCTTCGGGCATGGCGGCCTTTGGGCTTTCCACCGTGGCCTCCGCTTCGGGCATGGCGGCCCTTGGGCTTTCCACCGTGGCCTCCGCTTCGGGCATGGCGGCTTTTGGGTTTTCCACCGTGGCCTCCGCTTCGGGCATGGCGGCCCTTGGGCTTTCCACCGTGGCCTCCACTTCGGGCATGGCGGCCCTTGGGCTTTCCACCGTGGCCTCCGCTTCGGGCATAGCGGCCCTTGGGCTTTCCACCGTGGCCTCCACTTCGGGCATGGCGGCCCTTGGGCTTTCCACCGTGGCCTCCGCTTCGGGCATGGCGGCCTTTGGGCTTTCCACCGTGGCCTCCGCTTCGGGCATGGCGGCCTTTGGGCTTTCCACCGTGGCCTCCGCTTCGGGCATGGCGGCCTTTGGGCTTTCCACCGTGGCCTCCGCTTCGGGCATGGCGGCCTTTGGGCTTTCCACCGTGGCCTCCGCTTCGGGCATGGCGGCCCTTGGGCTTTCCACCGTGGCCTCCGCTTCGGGCATGGCGGTCCTTGGGCTTTCCACGCTGGCCTCGGCTTCGGGCATGGCGGCCTTTGGGCTTTCCACCGTGGCCTCCGCTTCGGGCATGGCGGCCCTTGGGCTTTCCACCATGGCCTCCGCTTCGGGCATGGCGGCCCTTGGGCTTTCCACCGTGGCCTCCGCTTCGGGCATGGCGGCCCTTGGGCTTTCCACCGTGGCCTCCGCTTCGGGCATGGCGACCTTTGGGCTTTCCACCGTGGCCTCCGCTTCGGGCATGGCGGCCTTTGGGCTTTCCACCGTGGCCTCCGCTTCGGGCATGGCGGCCTTTGGGCTTTCCACCGTGGCCTCCGCTTCGGGCATGGCGGCCCTTGGGCTTTCCACCGTGGCCTCCGCTTCGGGCATGGCGGCCCTTGGGCTTTCCACCGTGGCCTCCGCTTCGGGCATGGCGGCCCTTGGGCTTTCCACCGTGGCCTCCGCTTCGGGCATGGCAGCCCTTGGGCTTTCCACCGTGGCCTCCGCTTCGGGCATGGCGGCCTTTGGGCTTTCCACCGTGGCCTCCGCTTCGGGCATGGCGGCCCTTGGGCTTTCCACCGTGGCCTCCGCTTCGGGCATGGCGGCCCTTGGGCTTTCCACCGTGGCCTCCGCTTCGGGCATGGCGGCCTTTGGGCTTTCCACCGTGGCCTCCGCTTCGGGCATGGCGGCCCTTGGGCTTTCCACCGTGGCCTCCGCTTCGGGCATGGCGGCCCTTGGGCTTTCCACCGTGGCCTCCGCTTCGGGCATGGCGGCCCTTGGGCTTTCCACGCTGGCCTCGGCTTCGGGCATGGCGGCCCTTGGGCTTTCCACCGTGGCCTCCGCTTCGGGCATGGCGGCCTTTGGGCTTTCCACCGTGGCCTCCGCTTCGGGCATGGCGGCCCTTGGGCTTTCCATCGTGGCCTCCACTTCGGGCATGGCGGCCCTTGGGCTTTCCACCGTGGCCTCCGCTTCGGGCATGGCGGCCTTTGGGCTTTCCACCGTGGCCTCCGCTTCGGGCATGGCGGCCCTTGGGCTTTCCACCGTGGCCTCCGCTTCGGGCATGGCGGCCCTTGGGCTTTCCACCGTGGCCTCCGCTTCGGGCATGACGGCCCTTGGGCTTTCCACCGTGGCCTCCGCTTCGGGCATGGCAGCCCTTGGGCTTTCCACCGTGGCCTCCGCTTCGGGCATGGCGGCCTTTGGGCTTTCCACCGTGGCCTCCGCTTCGGGCATGGCGGCCCTTGGGCTTTCCACCGTGGCCTCCGCTTCGGGCATGGCGGCCCTTGGGCTTTCCACCGTGGCCTCCGCTTCGGGCATGGCGGCCTTTGGGCTTTCCACCGTGGCCTCCGCTTCGGGCATGGCGGCCCTTGGGCTTTCCACCGTGGCCTCCGCTTCGGGCATGGCGGCCTTTGGGCTTTCCACCGTGGCCTCCGCTTCGGGCATGGCGGCCCTTGGGCTTTCCACCGTGGCCTCCGCTTCGGGCATGGCGGCCCTTGGGCTTTCCACCGTGGCCTCCGCTTCGGGCATGGCGGCCTTTGGGCTTTCCACCGTGGCCTCCGCTTCGGGCATGGCGGCCCTTGGGCTTTCCACCGTGGCCTCCGCTTCGGGCATGGCGGCCTTTGTGCTTTCTACCGTGGCCTCCGCTTCGGGCATGGCGGCCTTTGGGCTTTCCACCGTGGCCTCCGCTTCGGGCATGGCGGCCCTTGGGCTTTCCACCGTGGCCTCCGCTTCGGGCATGGCGGCCCTTGGGCTTTCCACCGTGGCCTCCGCTTCGGGCATGGCGGCCCTTGGGTTTTCCACGCTGGCATCGGCTTCGGGCATGGCGGCCTTTGGGCTTTCCACGTGGCCTCCGCTTCGGGCATGGCGGCCCTTGGGCTTTCCACGCTGGCCTCGGCTTCGGGCATGGCGGCCTTTGGGCTTTCCACCGTGGCCTCCGCTTCGGGCATGGCGGCCCTTGGGCTTTCCACCGTGGCCTCCGCTTCGGGCATGGCGGCCCTTGGGCTTTCCACCGTGGCCTCCACTTCGGGCATGGCGACCTTTGGGCTTTCCACCGTGGCCTCCGCTTCGGGCATGGCGGCCTTTGGGCTTTCCACCGTGGCCTCCGCTTCGGGCATGGCGGCCCTTGGGCTTTCCACCGTGGCCTCCGCTTCGGGCATGGCGGCCCTTGGGCTTTCCACCGTGGCCTCCGCTTCGGGCATGGCGGCCCTTGGGCTTTCCACCGTGGCCTCCGCTTCGGGCATGGCGGCCTTTGGGCTTTCCACCGTGGCCTCCGCTTCGGGCATGGCGGCCCTTGGGCTTTCCACCGTGGCCTCCGCTTCGGGCATGGCGGCCCTTGGGCTTTCCACCGTGGCCTCCGCTTCGGGCATGGCGGCCTTTGGGCTTTCCACCGTGGCCTCCACTTCGGGCATGGCGGCCTTTGGGCTTTCCACCGTGGCCTACGTTTCGGGCATGGCGGCCTTTGGGCTTTCCACCGTGGCCTCCGCTTCGGGCATGGCGGCCTTTGGGCTTTCCACCGTGGCCTCCGCTTCGGGCATGGCGGCCCTTGGGTATTCCACGCTGGGCTCCGCTTCGGCCATGGCGGCCCTTGGGCTTTCCACGCTGGCCTCCGCTTCGGGCATGGCGGCCTTTGGGCTTTCCACCGTGGCCTCCGCTTCGGGCATGGCGGCCTTTGGGCTTTCCACCGTGGCCTCCGCTTCGGGCATGGCGGCCCTTAGGCTTTCCACGCTGGCCTCCGCTTCGGGCATGGCGGCCCTTGGGCTTTTCACGCTGGCCTCGGCTTCGGGCATGGCGGCCCTTGGGCTTTCCACCGTGGCCTCCGCTTCGGGCATGGCGGCCTTTGGGCTTTCCACCGTGGCCTCCGCTTCGGGCATGGCGGCCTTTGGGCTTTCCACCGTGGCCTCCGCTTCGGGCATGGCGGACTTTGGGCTTTCCACCGTGGCCTCCACTTCGGGCATGGCGGCCCTTGGGCTTTCCACCGTGGCCTCCACTTCGGGCATGGCGGCCTTTGGGCTTTCCATCGTGGCCTCCACTTCGGGCATGGCGGCCTTTGGGATTTCCACCGTGGCCTCCACTTCGGGCATGGCGGCCCTTGGGCTTTCCACCGTGGCCTCCGCTTCGGGCATGGCGGCCCTTGGGCTTTCCACCGTGGCCTCCACTTCGGGCATGGCGGCCTTTGGGCTTTCCACCGTGGCCTCCACTTCGGGCATGGCGGCCCTTGGGCTTTCCACCGTGGCCTCCGCTTCGGGCATGGCGGCCTTTGGGCTTTCCACCGTGGCCTCCGCTTCGGGCATGGCGGCCCTTGGGCCTTCCACCGTGGCCTCCGCTTCGGGCATGGCGGCCTTTGGGCTTTCCACCGTGGCCTCCTCGGCTGCGTCCTCCCGGACCACTTCTTGGCCCTCCTTCTGAGGTTCCTAGACCATCTCAGGCTCCAACTAAAGATTTAGTATCTTATCGGAGAGAGATTCCTTAAGAAGCTCTGGGAGGATGAGGTGGGAGGGCATGAGGAAAAGAGCCATTGAATTGAAAATTCATTTATATAAACGTTTTAAAGTTAGTTCTTTGATTTTTACATGTAATTATTTCAAGCACGTGATTATTTTGTAGGGTTTATTCAAATGATCTGGGACATGTTTTCTTGTCCATATGTTTGAATGGTGTTAATTTATTATTAGAAAATGGAAAAGATTATTTTCTTTTAATGATCAAATTTAGTATAAATTTACCTCCTTAAATAAGCTATAAATTTAAAGGGGTGCAAGGACACAGTAAAATTTTCTTAGGGTTGTGAGTGTAAAAATGATTGGGAACCACTGTCTTGAACATTGACAGTTAAAAGCACGGGAATTCTGCGGCATACTGGGTATGTTAAACGAGTCAACTATTATCAGGAACATCGTAATTAGTGGCGATGGTGTCAACGAAGTGATAATTGCAGTTATTTTCCTCATGCGCAGAGTTGATTTGATTATCCCGGTGATCTGAATCTCTTTGATTACTATCGATTACTATAAGGGATCAAAAATTGTTTATGCAGCTGAGAGAGCAGTTAGCAGCACTGACACCGGTCAAAAAGCATGGGAATCCGAGTCATTCAAATCTTGAAAGGGTAAGTAATTGGAGAGAACCATGAGACTTGAAATTATATGGAAAGATAAGGACGATTCTTCTGGCGTTGTCCCACTCAGCTCGAGCTTGCCCTGCAGCAGGAAGGGCACCAGTCTGTTCGGCCGTCTCGGCACCCACCTCTAGAAGGTCGTCGATCTTTGAGTTATTGCGACGTTGAAGGTCGTCCATGATCGTTACATTTTGTCATTATGATCTCAGTCTTTCTCGACTTCCCATCAGCTATGTGTTTAAAGTTTCAATTGTCTTCATAACTACTTGTTTTTTTCTGCCTGCAGTCTTTATCTGGGCTTTCATGAATTCAATTGTGGCTTGACAATTGCAGGCTTTTTTCTAGGTCCGCATAAATTAAACTGACTGATGAAGAGCTTCAGTGATTATAGTGTTTCCGAATGAGCATCCATTAACATTTTATTTCATTTTCCTACAAAATCATATTTCTCGAGAGAAGGATTAAAAGTTAGGTCCTGACACTGTGTTATGCCGTCTACTTTTATGAAATACCATCAGATTCATTAAGGTGAGGGTGAGGGAGGTGCGACAGGTGCAGCACCCGAGGAGTCGGTGGCTCGCGCGGGGGAAGCACTAAGCTCAGTCGAGTCGGCACCAGCTGACACACTAATCGAGTCGGCATTGGTCGGCACAGGCCGGGTTATCCTTATCCAAAGACCGGAATCTCTCAACGCTACAACTGATTGCACAGGGATGACTAGTTTATTCATGAATTATAACAAACAAAACAAAGCAATCGAGAACTCTGGCTCGTAACAAGCAGGGCGCCTATACGCCGCCAAGGGCAATCCAAGGCAGGACTATTAGTGATGATGATGCGTGTATGGCCTGCGTTTGAAAACTATGTACCAGCTATAAAGACTGAAACAAAATCTAAATGCTTAAACGCAAACAGTGAGAAAAATTGGGGAATTATGAAGAGGTAGAAAAGGTTCATCCATAAGGACGTCAAGTCTTTTCAACTTGTTTTTTATTAGTTTAAAATGATTATCACTTCGTTTGTAAAACTCCACTCCATTGCAGCAATCATGTGAATATTACTGTTAAGTGAAAAAGTGCATACCGCTTCTGGATAAAATATGAGAGCATAATCCCGCTGTGTCCTCCCCGCTTTATTAATTACACTACTTCCATGTTCCCTTCATGTTATCCTCGCCTACTTTCTGTTTGCATAGGAAGAGCCCCGTTTTGTACGTTTCCCATACAGTTTCAATTGCATTTTACTGTTTTCTAACTCTCTCTCTCTCTCTCGCTAGTGTATTAAAGTCATATCGAATTGTGTGATTCCACTAAGGTCTTTTTATCGCCTAGACTTGTAGTTTATGTGAGTGAAAGCGAGAAAGAGTGAGAGAGAGTATGTGTGTGTGTGAGTGTGTAAATATGTGTGAAAATTCAACCTTTGTTCGGTGTTATCGCATCTCGTGGTTATGGCCTTAAAACACAGCCGTTATTTCTACTTATGATCAGAAAATGTACTGCAGATATGACTGACATGATTCACCTATATATGCACAATACAAAAATATTTAAAAATACCATATGAAAGGAAAATGAAATGCATTGTGAAAGCAATCGGAAATACCAGTATTTTCTGAATTGCTTTTACTTCAGGAACAAAAAAATATTCACCAAGTTCACGTGGGATGGCTAATGACATCGGATTGTATTGGAGTCTCAGATAACATACTGACTGTATTCTTCACGAACGACCGGAAGAAATCCTGGAGTGGGTGGTCACCAGGCGGCGCAACGGGGTCCCGACCGCTCGTGCCAGCAGCAGCAGCCCTAACGTGCCGTGCACGTATGTTCGCAATCAATAATCCCTGCATCGTTTTCCAAAAGCTATATAATATGGGATATTATTGAAACCAACTGTGAAGTTCTATTTCGCTCATTCCTTTGTCTTTTGTAATGCCATAAAAGAAACTAGGACACACTGTATACAACACTCGGCTATAGCCTGTCGTTGCTGTAATAATTGGCGCTCATTGTTTCTTGTTATGAAGGAACCTGAGTTCCTTGGAAAGTGTTTCCTATGGAGTCTCCTCCGCATCTTCATATTCTCTTGCTTTGGACCTTCTGTTCGGTAACAGTGTCATGGGGGCTAAAAAATTTTTATTTAATGGATCATGCACGTTGCACTCAGGACTTCACTGCGTTCAGATAACCTCTCCAAGTTCTCTTCTGTTGACTTATAAGTTTCTTTCTGTTGATTTA